>NC_088372.1:3566586-3606586 GCF_034508935.2 Berghia stephanieae | reverse complement strand
GACTTGTTAATTGTCATTGCATATGACAATTTTACCGGAAACTGTCTTCTATTTATAATAAATGGTAAGCCTGAATCAGTTGTTGTCGTCAGATTGATTCTAGGGATAAACACTATGTCGCCAGCTCTACTACCGGTAATTATCTTGGCTTCTAATACTTTTGAACCTTATTTAATTATTAATAAACGGGTGCCATTTAGGAGGCCTGATTTAGGATTTATATTTCTAAGCAGCATGACTGACGTGTTGGCTTTCAAATGTAATGCATGTGGAGGTGTAAGTTCGTTCAAGAATTCAATCGGGTATAAGTTGATGTCAGAGTCACTTTGAATGGAATCAGCACTGCGGTAAATTTGTTCAGTTGATGAGGTCAACCTGGACAGAACGGCTGCATTTATTTTGTCAACATTTTCATGGGTTGTAGTCAAAATTGCTCTCTCTGATAGATAACGTTCATCCGCAAAGTTCAGATTCAAATCATTGTATACAGTATTTATCAAGCATTCTGGGTCATTTTCAGGAAGGCATAGCGCTGTAGGTAATTTAACAGAATACTTTCCTATTTCGCTGAAAACCGGCTCTGTACCATTTCCGATGCGGAGAAGCCAATTTGCAAAACAGTTATTGTCATCAGTAACCCTCATGTTCTTGTTCATTTGAAAAATGGTGACAAAATTCCAAATAATTGACTTGTTAAGTGTGACACTTAATATATCGGCTTCACTTCCTTTGTTAACAACAGGTAGAATTTGCCGAAAATCCCATCCAAGTACAACCACTTTGCCCCCAAAAGGTTTTGAAGTGCCTGTTATGTCACAAAATGTCCTGCTCACACATTCAAACACACGCCTGTCCATCATAGGTGCTTCATCCCAAATTATGAGAGAACTACTCCTCAGTAACTTAGCTGTGTCTGATTGGCGACTGATGCTACAGGTGCTGTTATCCGTTATTGGATTGGAATTTTGAACGTTGAATGTGCTGTTCTACCACCGTGCTGACAAAAGATCAAAGGTGAAGATACAAATTTAAAGAATACTGGGGATGTAGGAGCTTTCGGAATGTCTCCCCTTTACTTAATTTATGGAAAAACAAACACCCTAGCACCTTTAATAACACTTATGACTAACCTCTCGAGCTACCCAAATAGAAAATAACAGCTCTCGGACAGCTTTGCACTACCTTTCAATACTTAACAAATCACAATGGCGGCCGAAAATCAAAACAATGGTCAAATTAGGAAATTTTAAACTTTCGCAAATCTATCAAGGTTTGTTCTAGAGTTTTTAAAATACTTCTATATGACAAACTGAATAAATAAATGCCTGACAAAATATCAACGGTGAAAATACAAATTTAAAGAATACTGGGGATGTAGGAGCTTTCGGAATGTCTCCCCTTTACTTAACTTATGGAAAAACAAACACCCTAGCACCTTTAATAACACTTATGACTAACCTCTCGAGCTAACCCTAATAGTAAAAAAAGAATCAAAATGGCGACTGAAATACCTTCATGTGATCAAGTGAATAATATCACTATGAATGCCACGATTTGCTGAAAAATGCCAACACCCACACACACATGTATACACCACACACAACACACACACACAAACACAAACACACACACTCACACACACACACACACACAACCATACACGCAATTAGAACAAACACTGATCACCGCTAAATCAACAACACAACGGAAGTAATAATAATACTTGATGTCATAAATAGATGACGCAAATTGACTTTTTACAGTGTCAAAATTAGTTGATTTTGGGAGTCAAGTGTCGTCGGTACATATTTTATGATATTATCTGTTTGACTCAACGAACTTTCAAACTGACTTTAAATTATAAAAGGAAATCAAGTTATATGTTTATCTGTCTGTAAAAAATACATTTCTAATTTTCAAATCTTTCAGTAGAGTTGTGCGCCGTATCAATTTTTTTATTGACTCAAATAAGCACAATGTTCTCCACAATGCTATATTTTTTTAAGAAAGGATATATATATATATATATATATATATATATATATATATATATATATATATATATATATATATATATATATATATATATATATTGATCATATAGAGTGCTAGTTAGTGATCTTTTTTTTTTAAAGATGAGATAATCTGTTGTCGAAAATATTTACTTCATGAAGTCCTCTGGTTTGGATGGCATTGCACATCCCATAACTTCTGTGTCAAAATATTGTGAAAATGCTCACAAACTACGGGGATGACAGCATAAGTTCCATTGTCGTTCTATTTAATCGATTTGAAATATTTGCTAACCGGAAGTGTGGCAGAGAAAAACAAATTCTTAAACTGTCACATTTATTTTTACTATTAGAATAGGGAGGCCTTATAATTTGTTTTGTGTTTGTTGGGATTTTTGTTGTTGTTTTTTTGTTTTGTTTTCTTTTGTTTTGTTTTTTTTTTTTGTTTTGTTTTTTGTTTGTTTTTTTTTGTTCTTATTTTTTTTTTTTTTTTTTGGGGGGGGGGGGGTTGTATTACGCTATGGTAAGATCAGAGATTTCCCGAAATCTAAAGGGAGTTAACTCACTGAATCCTAGAGATATTTGTTACTTTTCAAAATTGGAAGAAATGCATTAAAAATAAGCACGTACATAGATAGTTTTATTCAACTATCAGTTACATGTAAAAACTATAAACATTAGCTTTGATACTACGCCTATAAATTGTCTCAGAAAAATTTAATAAATAGGCATGGGGTAAAAGTAACCCTGGGTAAACTACGGATATAGTCGGTGTTAGGGTTGAGGGAGTTAATGATTTATGGTCTACGATTGCACTCCCAAAATGACTTTCAATAAATATAAAGTTATCTATTCTTTTTTAAAACTAGTAAAACGCCCGCAATTTCGCGGGAAGGAACTATTTTCATTCGATACTGTACTCACCATCATTGAATGAGGGCAGATTGGTAAACAACGTTGTCTGTGTAATTTGGTATATCTTTGGTTGATTTTTCTGTGTGGCCCAACATGAAGTGTAAGCCGCTATAGCTTCTGACCCGTGACACAGCAACATATAGTTGTCCGTGTATGAAAACAGGTTGTGGTAATAAAATCAACTGCGAAAATAAACCTGAAGTAGCAGACGTGAGCAGAGTTGAAAGACGATCCTGGGATCGAGAACTTACCTTACAGTACAGTACTCTAGTGATCATGTTTGGTGGCGTTTGGCACCGCTTTTATGCACCTCCACTGACTTTAAATTATAAAAGGAAATCAAATTATCTGTTTATCTATCAGTAAAAAATACATTTCTAATTTTCAAATCGTTCAGTAGAGTTGTGCGCCGTATAATTTTTTTTATTGACTCAAATGGCACAATGTTCTCCACAAGGCTAGACTATATTTAAGAAAGGATTTTCAATTCCATTGTATTTATCTTCCCACAACATTCTACATGTTTTTATATTTCACTTTCTAAACTGCATTACACAGTTCCTCCCCGCCTCCCCTCTTTTCACTTAATTAATTGCGTACCTTTTTAGAAATATCTAGCATTCTGTTTTAATTCGTACTTCCTTACAAAGGAGCATACTAATTTCCCGCCAACCAATGTTTTGTTTATTCATCTTAAGTACGCCACTACCACATTATCTCATTCATCTTTGGTGTTTCATTCATCCTGTTTTGTTGATAAAGGGGAAACCCGAAACGTTCATTTGATCTGTTTTTGTAATTAAATTGAAGCTTACATTCAATTTCACATGATTATTTATTTCTTCGAACTTCGAGCAGCAACATTTCCATTAAGTGAATACATTATACTGGGGATGTAGGAGCTTTCGGAATGTCTCCCCTTTACTTTACTTATGGAAAAACAAACACCCTAGCAACTTTACTAACCCTAATAGAAAAAAGATATACTCCGATATCGAGCTAACCCTGATAGAAAAAAATGATGACAAATTGAATAAATAAACGCCTGACAAAAGATCAACGATGAAAATACAAATTGAAAGAATACTGGGGATGTAGGAGCTTTCGCAATGTCTCCCCTTTACTTAACTTATGGAAAAACAAATACCCTAGCACCTTTACTAAGACTTATGACTAACCTCTCGAGCTAATCCTAATAGAAAAAAAAACAACTCTCGGACTGCTTTTCACTACCTTTCAATACTTAACAAATCACAATGGCGGCCGAAAATCAAAACAATGGTCAAATTAGAAAATTTTTAACTTTCACAAATCTATCAAGGTTTGTTCTAGAGTTTTTAAAATACTTCTATATAGTGACAAATTGAATAAATATCAACGGTGAAAATACAAATTTAAAGAATACTGGGGATGTAGGAGCTTTCGGAATGTCTCCCCTTTACTTAACGTATGGAAAAACAAACATCCTCGCACCTTTACTAAGATTTATGACTGACTCTAATAGAAAAAAAATCCTTCGATCTCGAGCTAATCGTAATAATAAAAAAAGAATCAAAATGGCGACTGAAATACCTTCATGTGATCAAGTGAATAATATCACCATGAATGCCACGATTTGCTGAAAAATGCCAACACACACACACACACACACATGTATACACCACACACAACACACACACACACAAACACACACACACACTCACACACACATAAACATACACGCAAATAACAACACTGATCACCGCTAAATCAACAACACAACGGAAGTAATAATAATACTTGATGTCATAAATAGATGACGCAAACTGAGAACTTTTTACAGTGACGAAATTGGTTGATTTTGGGAGCCAAGTGTCGTCGGTACATATTTTATGATATTATCTGTTTGACTCAACGAACTTTCAAACTGACTTCAAATTATAAAAGGAAATCAAGTTATTTGTTTATCTATCTGTAAAAAATACATTTCTAATTTTCAAATCTTTCAGTAGAGTTGTGCACAATATCAATTTTTTTATTGACTCAAATAAGCACAATGTTCTCCACAATGCTATATTTTTTAAAGAAAGGATACATTCTGATCACATGACATTATGTGAAAAAGTTCTAGCCAGCATGAATAATAAAAGAGTATACCTATTTTCTTTGTTTAGAACCAAGCTGCTCGTCTGACATCAGACTATTGAATCCTATCACTGGCAAATCTTAAAATTATAAAACTATTTTGGACAATGTATGTACTACTTTCCGATACGAAAGCGAGTATCATACCACAAATAGACTTCATAGCCGCAGCAGTATTTATAATGCTGATTCCACTCACTACTACAACATGCTACAAAGAAGAACTCCCTTCCACTCAGGTCGATAGTATTATAATGAGTAGATAGTCTCAACTTTTCCTATATTAACGGTAATTCTATCTCCCATTGACTCGAATATTAATGGTAATTTTATTACCCGTTCACTCCCATAGTGGACAGGGAGGTACATACTATGTCTTCTATCCCCCTATGTTTGTTTTCCAACATATTTTCTGTCTTTGTCTTGGAATTAGATTACTTGGTTTTGTCCTGACCCTGGCCGCATACCCTGGCTGGGAGGGAAACAGTCAAATATATAGTTAGTTTTGGGAGATGATATTTTTTCCTTGTAAATCATCTCTCTGTTATGCACTGTATTATGTTTTGTTTATGTATTATATATGATGTGTAAACATTTTTAGTGTATTCCTCTTAGTGGGGAACTGTGCTTGTGTCTGGATGAGACTTTTAGTCATTTCAAACTAAGTACTTTGACGGTGTGCTATTGGAATCTTCATCTGTTTCCTATTTGAACCAATTTCCCTTTGTCTTACTTTTTCTTGGGTGCTTTAATTGTAATTCTAGAACTTTTTACTATTCCATTTTCTTCCTTTTTACTGGCACTGATATGACATTAATGTGTTGCAAGCGCCGTAAAACCCTTAAAAATAAAAACATCTCACTGACTCGTTGACTCAAATATTAAGACAATCGGCTATAAGCGTAGGTCATGCTCGATACTTAATTTGACCTTTAGCCAGCGTTGAGAATCGCCAAAAAAAAAAAAAAAAAAAACAGGAAAAGAAAAAGCTATAGATAGAACGAAGATGACGCCACTCGCGTCGTTGTAATTGTTTTTTGCCATCCGCGTTTATGAGTAATGCTCACTGAATTGTATTAACCCGACTATAAATGTTCATGGATACACACAGTTTTGTGTGTTGGTCCGTTATACTTCCGGATGGCAATGTTGTGAGCTCCTTACCCAAGCGCATACTATCTATACATTTTGCCATCCTACTGGACCGATTAAAGTTGACGCCTGGATTATTCCAGTCTTCCCTTGGCAGACAAATTTCCCCATGGGGATGAATAAAGGGAATTTTATTTACTTATTTTTTTAAAAAATATATTGTGTCGTAACAAATGTGATGATTTTGCTCGAGGTGGTAAGGAGGGGGTTATCTCTGTCGGAAAAAAAATTGTATTATCGCCTAACAGGCGTCATGTCTCGTTCTACATGTTAAATGTTAAATGTTGCTGTTGGTTAGGGACCCTTTATCAAGCGCATTAAGCACGTTTAGGGGACATTGCCCTATATCAAATCTCAATTTCTAAATATTTTTTTTTCCATTCTCAGATACATGGACAGACAAAGAGACGATTCAAGTCCTTCTAGGGCAAACTATTGGGGTGACACGTCATCAAAACGTGAGTGCGATGACGTAGCACACAACAATAAGAACAACAAGTCCGAGTACATCACGAGGCTGACGTCACTGCGTGACTCTCTCATCAACCAAGAGGAGGTAATAAAATCAAGTCTTCTTCTCTTTCTTCCTTCTTCTTCTTCTTCTTCTTCTTTCTTTCTTTCTTTCTTTTTCTTTCTTTCTTTCTTTCTTTTTCTTTCTTTTTCTTTCTTCTTTCTTTCTTTCTTTCTTTCTTTCTTTCTTTCTTTCTTTCTTTCTTTCTTTCTTTCTTTCTTTTCTTTTTTTTCTTTCTTTTCTTTCTTTCTTTCTTTCTTTCTTCTTTCTTTCTTTCTTTCTTTTCTTTCTTTCTTTCTTTCTTTCTTTCTTTCTTTCTTTCTTTCTTTCTTTCTTTCTTTTTCTTTCTTTCTTTCTTTCTTTCTTTCTTTCTTTCTTTTCTTTCTTTCCTTTCTTTCTTTCTTTCTTTCTTTCTTTCTTTCTTTCTTTCTTTCTTTCTTTTCTTCTTTCTTTCTTCTTTCTTCTTCTTCTTCTTTCTTCTTGTTGTTCTTGTTGTTCTTTGTTCTTGTCTGTTCTTCATCCTCCTCCTCATCTTCCGCCAAGAATAAATATTCTTGCTTTGTTTAATAAACAAAAAAATATTTGTGCAAGTCTCATATCTTGAGAAAAAGTGGAAATATATATATATATATATATATATATATATATATATATATATATATATATATATATATATATATATATATATATATATATATCCACTAAACGTGCTCAAAGCGTTTTACAAGGGGTCCCAGGCCAACAGGAACACGACTTAACATGACTGACGCCTGTTAGGCGATATTACAAATTTTTTTTTCGGACAGAAGACGACGCTGCTAACGGCCAGGTACTCATTTGTGTCCCTTCGCCTCAAACGGTATTAAGTCGGGTTGGTTAAGATGTTGAAAATTGAATTTATAGCCAGAAATATCAGACTTGTGTTGAGTTTTTATGTTTTATTGAGGAGAATGGATACCATATTTAGGGTGATAATGCCAACAATTTATATCTTTGACCAGTTTAACATTTAATTCGGCTTTTCAGCATCTGGTTCGTTCCGACATAATACCGTTTTGAGACGATGGGTCACATTTTACATCTGATTACGGTGAGAGAATAATATGAATAAAGAGCCTTTTCCAATGACTCAACTATGCGCCGCTCGAAACTCGAACCCAGGACCTTCCGATCCGAAATCGTGTCTCATACCAATAATAGACCACATATCAGCACAATTTGTAAATGTATATAATTTTTGAAATGTGGTGCTTGAGAAGGATGGAGAGAATATCGTATACTGCACACAAAACGAACGAAGAAGTGCTAAAACAAACATACCAACAAAGGAAACTAATGCCCTTAATAGTGGATCGACAACTATCCTTTTTCGGACACATAGTAAGAAAAGATAAGAATGAATACCTGACAAGTTGTGGAAAAATACCTGATAAACGCGCCCGGGGGAGACAAAGAAAAACACTCATAGACCAACTGAAGGGCTTCACCAACCTAACAATCCAAGAGCTGTTTGAAAAAGCAAGAGACAGGGAGGAATGGAGAGAGATAATTCATGCAGTATCCAAAGCCTGGACCAGGCATGGAACCTAGAAGAAGAAGAAGATAATTGAGAGGCTATGGGTTACATAGTGGCTCAGCGTGGATCAGCGGTTCGGTCTTTGCTTCGTACCCGAAAGGTACAGAGTTCAATCACCCGCCCTGTGTGGCCTCGAGCAAGTCAACTCGCCCTAGCTCACTTTGCGGCGCTGCTCTGCGGCTGACGCCTGGGGTATTCCAGTCTTCCCTTGGAATATACCCTAAAGACAAATTTTCCCTTTGGGATGAGAAGAGGGAATTTTATTTTATTTATTTTTATTTATTTATTTTCTGTCTATTTACGTATCCAAGGCAGGCAAAAATAAATGATCATAATTTCCTAATAGTCTATTTTAACTTTAATCCCCCACCCCCCCCCCCCCCCCCCCACACATACACCCCATACCCCACCCACACACACACACATATCCCCCCCCCACACACACACACCCGCACACATGCCCACACACAAACCCGCACACACCCCCACACACACACCGCACACACACACAAACCCCCACACCCCCATCCCTCACACACACACCCCACATACCCACTCCCCCCACACACCCCCCCCCCCCCCCACACACAGGCCAATCTCGCTCAAGCCTTGGACAGACTTCGACTTCACTCCCTGACCAACAAGTCTCATTCCAACAAACTACGCATGCGCCCGATTGACGACTTCCTGAGCGCTCCGCCTCTATACCATCAACGGAAAAATATGGTCACCACCGTAGAACGCTTCCGACAAATGCGACCTTCCAAACACCAGCCTGTCATCTTCCCTCTTCAAGGGAGACAAATGCTGGATATGACGTCTCCAAGACCCGCCAGCGAAGTCCCCATCTCCAATTTCGGTAACTCCACAAACAGATCAACTAGGAGCCAGTCGGAATACATGGCGCCCAAACCATCACCATCAAAGGTTTGTTTATCTGGGGGGGGGGGGGGGGGGGGGTATGCTAGCTAAGCGCATATTGTGGTTGCGCGTAGCTATCGTTAACATATTATAGCCTGACACTAGAACCGTAGCCATCGTTAACTTATAGCCTGACTGCTATAACTTAACGATGGCTACAATAAGACTTACAGTTTGACGTCATTTTTTAGGTTTGTGTAGCGTCTGGTGAGTTGTCTTTCGTAAAGCTCAAGGAACAAGTGATCCCATTGGTTGAACTATTGCTAGCTAAGCGCGTTCTGTGGATTTGCGCGTAGCTACTGTTAACATGTAGCCTGACACTAGAACCGTTGTCATCGTAAAGTTATAGCCTGACACTGACCAAAAACGACCTCAAAATGCCAGTCTTTGGCCACAACCGAAAACAAATCGTGAGTTGTATTCAATAGTTCAACCAATGGACCGCTTGTTTACATAAGCACTACTAACGACAACTCACTAGGCGGTGCAAAAACCAAATAATGACGTCAAACTGCCAGTCTTTTGGGGTTTCAGTGTCAGGCGATAACTTAACGATGGCTACGGTCTGACACTAGAACCCTCTGAGACTTACAGTTTGACGTCATTTTGTTAGGTGCGCGTAGCGTCTGGTGAGTTGTCGTTAGTAGAGCTCATGGAAACAAGTGATTCCATTGGTTGAATTATTGAATACAACTCACGATTTGTTTTCTTTTGAGGCCAAAGACTTGTCTTTTGACGTCATTTTTTGGTAAGTGTCAGGCTAAGGTGACTGGTACTGTATAAAATAAAAGATAGATACGTAACTCGAGTCTCATAATTACAACTATAAACTCAATTTCCAGCATCAAAATGACCAAGGGGCGACAATACCGTTTTGACACCGTGGGTCACACAGTAATAACCGAGACGGAAAAAAAAACATATAAAGTCACATTCTTAAAAATAATAAACAAAAGTGAATATAACAGCTTTAAAGAAAAATAAAGAACAAAATACCAAACATAGAACTTTTGGCCTCAAAGACTTCTAAGCCAACAAGAAAAAGTGAACGAAAATTAAATGAAAGAATAAATACTTTATGTCGGTCTGCTGAAAATCTTGTTTTTAGAAAGTATTTATGTTTTAATTGCTCTTTGTTGTTGGCTGAAGAAGGATTATGAGCCCGAAACGTTTCGGTTTTTTTAGTATTTTGTTCTTATTTTAAATTGTGTACTGGCTACTCTTTTTCTTTCATGTGATTTTATTATGATCTTATAATTATGGTCAAAGAGAGATAACTACGTAAATGTATGTATAGAGAAATATTATAATGGATTATTTCCCTTAGACCACAAATTGTCTTGTTATATTATTTTGACTCTTCTGTAACGAAAATTGAATTGAGGTTATTCTTGTTGTTGCTTCCTCCCAACAGTTGACATGTGAACCTTCGCCTCAAAACGGTATTAAGTCGGGTTGGTTAAGTTGTTGAAAATTGAATTTATAGCCAGAAATATCAGACTTGTGTTGAGTTTGTATGTTTTATTGAGGAGAATGGATACCATATTTTAGGGTGCGAATGCCAATAATTTATATTTTTGACCAGTTTAACATTTAATTCGTCTTTTAAACATCTGATTCGTTCCGACATAATACCGTTTTGAGACGATGGGTCAGTAAATAAGAACGGTCGTGATTTTAATTTGAAAGCAGCTTGATCTGTGTTTCTAATATCCCTCTCTTTGTAATCAATTACCTTGTGAAAGGAAGAAAGAAAGAAAGAAAGAGAAATAAACACACACAGAGAGAGAGAGAGAGAGAGAGAGTGAGAGAGAGAGAGAGAGAGAGAGAGAGAGAGAGAGAGTCGGTATGCGTGATGAAACATGGTCTATTTGTAAAGACAAAGAGCTTTTGGTTCCATCTTTAGGAAAACAGAATCACTGGAGCCATTAGCTGGGATGAATGGCTTTTATTATATGCGGCTATGTGATCTAGTGGTATGACACTCGCTTTCAGATCGGAAGGAAGGTCCTGGGTTCGAGCCTCGCTCGCTCGGCGTATAGTTGAGTCCTTGGAAAAGACTCTTTACGCACACTCTTAACTTACTCAGGTGTAAAATGAGTGTCTGTCCGTTAACAGCGTTGTCTCTGTCAGAAATATTGTAGTATTATCGCCTAACAGGCGTCATGTCTCGTCCTACGTGTTAAGGGTTGTTGTTTTTGGCCAGGGACCTCTTGCAAAGCACTTTGAGCACGTATAGTGGATATTGCACTATATAAAAGCTCATTTTTAAAATGTATGTTTTGTCTTCATCATGAATCAACAGCCCTACCCATTATCTCAATACAAATCGCCAATAGAGGTCTAGGCTATTTCTACATCTAAAATTACAATAGCATCAAGTTTTTTTTTTTTTTGGGGGGGGGGCGGTTTTGATTTTTAATTGTCCTTCAGAGCCACAAGACTCGTGTAGACGTAGTTTATCTCGGTTTCTATAACGTGAAGCGGACAATAGCAACTGATTGCTTACCTTACTTTACCCGGGTTCCATCTCTTTCCAGAGGTCGGATGTCATGGCTTTCCATCCTTCACGGTCCATTGCAGCCTCGTTACAGTCTGCCATGCGCCGTCCTGTAGCTTCCTTGATGCCATCTGTCCAGGATTTCCTTTGTCTTCCTCTGCCTCTCTTTCCTTCAATTCTTCCCTCCATTATCCTTTTTTCGAGACTATCATGTCTTCGCATATGTCCAAAATATGACAGCTTTTTGTGCTTCACAGTCAAAAGAAGTTCTTTTTGTTTTTGGCCCATTAGGTCGAGGACTTCGATGTTTGCTTTTCTTGCTGTCCAAGGTATTTTCAGTATTCTCCTGTACGTCCACATCTCAAAAGCTTCAATACGTTGTTCTGTCTGTGCGGTTAGTGTCCACGTTTCACAACCATAAAAGAAAATGGACCACACATAGCATTTGGTGCATCTCATTCGTGTTCTGATGGAGATATTTGTGTTGTTGAGGATTGCCTTTAGTTTCATGAACGCATTTTTGGCCAGCATTATTCGTCTCCTGATCTCTTTGTCAGACTTTGCATCGGATGTTACCAACTGTCCCAAGTACGTGAACTCCTTTACTTGTTCCACTGGACACTCTTCTATTTCTATATCTATGTCTATGGGCTCTTCTTTTTTGTTATCACCATTGTTTTTGTCTTCTTCGCATTCATGAACAGCCCCTTTTCTTTACTCTCTTCGTTCACTTTTGAAATTAGCTTCTGTAGGTCTTCCTTACTTTCCGCCAACAGGACAGTATCGTCAGCGTAACGTAAATTGTTGATGTTGTGGCCACCAACCTTCAACCCTTGTGCTGTTTCTACTTGCCGAAATATAGACTCTGTGTATAAATTAAACAAGCAAGGAGACATAACACATCCCTGGCGCACTCCTTTCTTGATTTCAATTGCATCTGTTGTATCTGCCTGCACTTTTATCTGAGCCTTTTGCTGCCAGTACAGATTAGCGATTAGAGCCACATCATTCTCTTCCACACCTATTGCCACAAGGTCCTGGATAAGTTTCTGATGACTAACAGAATCAAATGCCTTTGAGTAGTCGATAAAACAGGCATATATGTCTTTTTGGACCTCTAAGTATTTTTCTGGCAGGATTTTTAAGTCGAAAATTGCCTCCCTGGTGCCACTGTTCTTTTTGAATCCAGTTTGCTGTTCTGAAATCTCACGATCTACTTTTGACGAGATTCTTTTCAGGATTATTGTCAGGAGGAGTTTCAGTAGATGGCACATAAGACTGATTGTTCTGTAGTCCGAACACTCAATTGCACCCGCTTTCTTGGGTAGCAGTATGAAGATAGAAGTGCGAAGGTCTTCTGGGATGTGCGTTGACTCGGTATATTTCATTCATAAGGTCCGTTATCACATCAACACCAAATTCACCCAGTGCTTGCAGCATTTCTGTTGACACCCCATCTATTCCATTTGCCTTCCCTGTTTTCATGCAGTATAGGGCTTTCTCTACTTCTGATCTTAGGATTGTGGGTCCCCGTAGAAAGGACTGTATATGGTTGTCACCTCTGTCCGCATTGAATAGCTCTTCCACGTATTCTTTCCATCTATTGGCGATTTCTTCCACCTCAAAGAGGAGTCTACCTGATTTATCTTTGATGCAACCGCCAGATTGAGCGTTTTTATATGTGGATTTCTTGATTTCAGCAAACATTGGTCCAGGGTTTCTCTCATGTGATAGCTTCTCAATACGGTGGCACTTTTCATCAAGCCAGTCTTCTTTAGCCTGGATACACTTTTTCTTTACTGATTTGTCCAGTTCATTGTACCTAGGGGTGCCCTTTGAATGTTTCCGTTCTCTCATAAGATTCAAAATCTCATTCGTCATCCATTCTTTCTTTGCCTCTTTAGATTTTTTGTTTAGCATTTTCTCGTTTGTAGTTGTTATTGCACCTTTAAGAGAGGACCATTGTTTATCAATTCTACTCTTATACGTTTCTTCTGTTTCTTTATTTGTCTCTTCTTGTTCTTCCATAAGACAAAAATACGTATTTTCTACTTCTACAGCATATTTCGCTCTTAGCTCCTCGTTTCTAAGTTCAGCTAGGTCGTACTTTATGTGTACGTCCCTTTTCTGTTTGGGAATTTTTAATTTAACTTTTATTTTCACCATGATGGGAACATGGTCCGATCCAATGTCAGCACCCGGGAAAGTTTTACATTGGGTCACACAGTTTTTGAATCTGGTTTTGATGAGAAAATAATCTATTTGGTTTCTGTATATATCTCCTGGGCTCTTCCAAGTGTATAGGCGCCTCTTTGGTTGTTTGAATATGATGTTTATTATGGTCATGTCGTGGGACTCGCAAAATTGGACCAGACGTTCACCCCTCTCGTTGGACTCTCCTAGACCACAACTTCCCATGCATGGTGAGATTGCTGCGTTTCCAACTTTCGCATTGAAATCCCCCATTACGACAACAATGTCACTTGATTTTATGCATTTGAGGGCCTTGTTTACATTTTCATAATGTGCCTCGACCTCCTCATCTGGGTGATCACTCGTTGGTGCATAAATTTGTAGGAGCACTAAATCAAAAGGTTTAGCTTGGATTTTGCACATTAGGATACGGTCATTCACGGGCCAATACCCAGTTACTGATTTAGCAATTTTGTTTTTCATCAGGATGCCAACGCCTCTGTTGTGCTGAGTATTTCCGGAGTAAATAAAAGTGTGGCTGTCTCTTTTTATTATTCCATTGTCTTTCCATCTTGTCTCTGAGACAGCAAGGATATCCATATTCATCGCCTCTGCCTCCATAATTAGATTATGGAGCTTTCCTGCTTGAGCAAGTGTTCTCACATTCCACGTGCCAATTTTTAAAGGAACATTTCTTGTCTTCAAGGTAGGTAGATCAGTCTCTGGCTTTCCCGAGGGCTTTCCACCTGAAACGTCATAAGGTGCCATCTTTTGGACATTACTTAATTCCTCTTCCCTGTACATATTTACAGCTTGATACTTAGTTGCAGGGGGCCCAACGTCACAAGCATCTCTAACACTATATCTCTGACTAGCCATGACTAACTATGAATGATACGTGGTAAGGTTTCCCCCTTTTCCACGGTGGTAGCCGCTATCTAATTTTGTCTCAGACGCGCCTCTTTGTCTACCACAGACTTTCTGTCTACGCCTACTTTTATCTAACCATATCCAGACTTCGTGCACTAAAAGGTGAGACATTACCTATTCTACCCTACTACGCGAGTCACTCAATGTCGTTTCGCAGGTCAGTCGAGACCCGGTCCCGGGGTGTGGCCGCTGCGTGCACTACAGCTTCTAGGAGCCAGACATGAGCTAGATATGCAGGTGTGGACCAGTGGATCCTGACCATCCGAAGATGCGACTGTCTCTCACCGAAAGGTACTACCACTCCCTCCATACCCTACACCCCAACTGATTGCTATCCTTTGGATAGGACGCTGGTCCATCGCAAAGTACTTTCCGCCAAATCTAACTCACTCCCAACTATCCAATCATTGCTGGGTGGACAGGGTGGGGGTTCAGATAATAATCTCAACTGCAACTGGATCGATCTCGAGTCCCTTTGCATATGAAGCGAGTGCTCTACCAACTGACCTATCGGGACCCCCCCCCCCCCCCCCCGTTTATCGTGGTAGGTCTATATAATTTCAATTTTGTTTATCACTCATTCTTTTTTTTTTTTTTGGGGGGGGGGGATGGGTGACTTCAATGACTTCAAAACAAACTTATGATGTATTTTCAATACATAATTTATTTATTTATTTTCGTTTCTCTTCACAAGCTCGACGAAACTGTCCAGACCAATCTTCAAAGACTCATCCAACGAACCAGCAGCATTCCTAACATCGGCAGAAAGGCCTTGAAGCACCAGGATGGACTGGAACCCAGGGCCAAGCCACTCCTCAACATCCGGGCTAGTTTACAAAAAGCCCACGGCCACCATCTCGCGAGCCCGTTCCTCCTCAACACCCACGAAGACTACAACTACGACTACGATTCCCCTAACGCCCGCTCGCCGGGCGACGTTGAAAATTTGAGCCCACAGGCTCACAAGCTCAGCCCGGTTTTACACGGCGATGCCATAGACATGGTCAAACTGTCTCAGTATTATCATAAACTCATCAGGGATATTGAAACGGACGGGGAGGAGAGGGAAGGGGGTGGAGGAGGAGAGAGGAACAACAATAACAACAACCACAACAAAGAAAACAACGCAAACAGTAACGGTAAATTCTTTCATTACAGAGTGAAATCAAGGACCTCGCCATACAAATCGTCCTTAGCCAAAGGCCAAGCTCCGTCTCATCATTCTGACGTCGGGAAGAAACACTACAAACAGTTACAACAGCATTGTAAGCAGCTCTGGGAAGACAATTCCTCTCTCAGAACTACCAAACATCGCCCCGAGGACGAATTACGCATGCCCAACCGACATGACTTCCGATGACGTCATTTCAGACCACGTTAAGGCCAACCTCAACTTCCCGGAAGTGCAAACATCGTACAGATTGCAAATGGCGTCCGGGGTGTCCGATATCGGATCCACGTCTGAAATATCGAAATGGTACGGAAGTAAATCGATATATCGTGAGAAATCGACCAATGACGATGGGTTAACGAATAGTGTAAACAACAATAACAATAATAATAATAATATATCGAATGACGGTAGAGTGAAAATCGTTGTCGATATGCCGAATATTATTTTCAACGCAGCAAGTCCGGAAAATGAAGGATTTCCGTCAGAAAACTTTGAGAGCAACAACAAAGGGAAACATCAGAATTCTAACACCGAAGGAAATCCTGGGATGTCCTTGAAGAAAACTGTGAAGCAGCACCAGCTTCGACAGAGGGAATTGCAGAATCTTCTAGAGGACGTCAAAGAATTGAATTCCTGGTCAGAAGTCACAGCAAAACGATCGATATCTGGGGGAACTTAACCCTCTCCTTACCAGCTATAGGAAAATCGTCATAATTCGTTACGATACAACCAAAATTTTCTTATACAAATGTCTCGTGTACATCATGAAATTTAAAGAGAATGAACACAGTGTGTTGTAGAGCATGTTTTGCTCAAGAAATAATGTGTCGCAAGAAGTGTTCTGTTTGAGTTTGAGTGATAAAAAGTCTATTTAGTGTTCGTTGGGTGTGAAGTTTTGGGGAAAATCTTGAAAATGGCTGGTAAGGAGTGGGTTAACGAAGAGATACATACAACTAAGAGGCTTGAGGCTGTGAACTGTACATTAAATATGTGATCCTTCGTCTCAAAACGGTATTAAGTCGGGATGAACCAGATGCTAACAAGTCAAATTATCGTTAAACTGGTCTAAAATATAAAACGTTGGTATTTAGCACAGTAAAATATGATATTCCTTCTCCTCAATATAGAAAATGAACTCAACTTAAGTCTGATAATTAGCATCACCCTTGAATCATATACCTATGGTGTTCTCATGGGTGTACGATCCGATAGTGATGTCGTTTCTTCTTCTCTTTACTAGCCTATCCTGCTTCTTTGGTTTGTGATTGTATTTTTGACAGGGGATATTTTTTTTCTGTAAATCCTCTGCCTGTTTGTTCTTGGTTATTTATAATTTAGCTTATGATATCTTTAGGTTATAATTTTGATTGACATTAGTACTATTTTTGTTAGATTGCTTGTTTTTTTTTGTTTCAGCGGTCTCTCATATAACCTCAATTGTGTTGGAAGAGACCTAAAGCAACAAACAAACATTTGTACTATTTTTGTTAGATTGCTTGTTTTTTTTTGTTTCAGCGGTCTCTCATATAACCTCAATTGTGTTGGAAGAGACCTAAAGCAACAAACAAAACAAACAAAAAGTCTGATAATTCTGGCTACAAATTCCATTTCCCCCATCTTAATCATTCCGACTTAATACCGTTTTGAGACGAGGGGTCACAAATATAAACAAACATAATATGACTATAACAGCTTCGAAAAAGAACAAAGTACCAGACACGGAACATTTCGGACTCAAAACCCTTCTTCGGCCAACAACAACAATAACAACAATATAAATGCATTACTTAAAAAAACCCTTATAGACGGAAGAGAAAAGATTTTACAAGATAGTAACTCTCTCTAGTTCATATGAATGGAAAATCGAACCAATTTGTTTGATTTTCAATGAGGGTGACCTCGATAGAGTTAAACCGAAAGGACGTGCTTCTAATTTTTTGTATGTGCCGTCTATCTGAGTTTTAAAATAATTTATTTATAATTCAATTAATCCTTTTTTTGGTCTTGGTAATGAAGGATTTTGAGCCCGAAACTTTCCGTGTTTCATATATTGTTCTTTTTTTTTTTCTTTTTTGGAAAACTGTTATAATGTTATCTCAATACACAATTTTGACACGGATGCTTGCAGAATGTTCTACAGGATGTGCAAAATGGAATTCTGGGTCAGAAATAAGCCCAAAACAATCTATATCTGAACTTAGTTAATAGTATTATTATTTCAACAGATAATTTTGTGTATATATATATATATATATATATATATATATATATATATATATATATATATATATATATATAGAGAGAGAGAGAGAGAGAGAGAGAGAGAGAGAGAGAGAGAGAGAGAGAGAGAGAGAGAATCGTGTTGGATACAAATATGGTATGAATAGTGCTCGACATGTAGCAATGGAGCGAATTATTATTTTAATATTTACCACAATGTTGGATTCAGTCTACATCGATGTTTCAGGCCTTTTCAGCCATCGTCAGGACTGTGTGTTACATGAGTTTGGTTTGTTGTGTGTTGTTGTTTGTTTGGCTGAAAAAGGCCTGAAACATCGATGTGACTGCCTCCAACATTGTGGTAAATATTAAAATAATATATAATCATATATAATACATAGATAAAACATAATACAGTGCTTAACAGAGAGATGATTGACAAGGAAAAAATATCATCTCCCAAAACTATAACTATACATTCGACTGTTTCCTTCCCAGCCAAGGACTCCGGCCACGGTCAGGACAAATCCAAGCAATCTCATTCCAAGACAAAGACAGAAAGCAATTGAAAAACAGGTACAGGGAAAGAAGACACAGCAAGTACCTCCCTGCCCACTATGGGAGGTAGGAACCCCACCCAGCTGAAGAAATTGAGCGAAAATATAATGCAATAGTTGAATATAACGTTTATTGACTCTTGCTTGTTGAAAAGCAGGAAGGATGTGCTCACAACCGTTGCACGAGCTTGCTAGTGCGCGTTGTGAACAAAATTCGAATGAATTCTAAAAGGCAAGAGTTTTAAAGAAATAATTTGTGACCCATCGTCTCAAAACGGTATTATATCGGAACGAACCAGATGCTTAAAATTCGAATTAAATGTTAAAACTGGTCAAAAATATAAATTGTTGGCATTAGCACCCTAAAATATGGTATCCATTCTCCTCAATAAAACATACAAACTAAACACAAGTCTGATATTTCTGGTTAAAAATTCAATGTTCGACATCTTAATCAACCCGACTTAATACTGTTTTGAGGCGAAGGGTCACATTTATTCTAGCCCTCAATCGATTCAGATTTCGTCATCTCTGAGTGAAAAAAAAAACAAAGAGGAAAACTTTAAAACTAACTCTTAATTTAATTATTTTTAAAAAATTACACATTTTATTTCTTTGACCCTCTCCTTACCACCTATAGGAAAATCGTCACATTTGTTACGATGCAACCATCACTTTCTCATCCAGATTTAATTTCTTTTGCTACAGCTATAGAAACTTGACATTCTGTAATATAGTTCATATTGTCGAACAATATTATGTATAGCATGTGCTTGTTGCTTTTCTGTTTGAGTAAGAAATGTCTGTTTTTGTGTTGGGTGGGTGTGAAGTTTTGGAGGAAATTGTGAAAATGGCTGGAAAGGAGAGGGTTAATAGACGTCAAGAAATGGAATGACATGACATGACGTCACCACTCTCTATTCAGATCCATGGCAGACTTTAGATTCAATGACTTCACTTGACATGGGATGGGGCCTTTCGCCTCATAGTCATAAGATTGGGACGCCTCGACTTCCTCTGTTATCCTCTCGTGGTGATGACGATGATAATATTGATGGTAATGATGATAGGACTAATAAGAAGAATGCTGATAATAACAATAATAATGATAAAAACAATATGAATTATCTAAAAAGATAAAGTAGATTTTAATAATAATCATGATAATAATAAATATGATAATAATAACGTTGATAATGATAATAGACACTAATAATAATTAATGATAATGATGATGATATGATGATAATAATAAATAATAATAATAATAATAAATGATAATAATAATAAATTAATAATAATAATGATGATGATGATAATAATAGAAATAATAATAAACTCATGGCTTACAGTTATGTATAAAATAAAGAGATTTTAAATCCAATAGAAACAAAATACTTTGTATACAGACAATCGATTACATACATTTTATCATTCAAATAGGTCTGTCTCCCTCTTTCTTTCTCTCTCTCCCTCTCCCTCTTTCTTTCTCTCTCTCCCTCTCCCTCTTTCTTTCTCTCTCTCCCTCTCCCTCTTCTCTTCTCTCTCTTCTCTCTCTTTCTCTCTCCCTCCCTCTTCTTTCTCTCTCTCTCCTCCCCTCTTTCTCTTCTCTCTCCCTCTCCCTCTCTCTTTCTCTCTCTCTCCCTCCCTCTCCCTCTTTCTTTCTCTCTCTCTCCCTCCCTCTCCCTCTCTCTTTCTCTCTCTCTCCCTCCCTCTTTCTCTCTCTCTCCCTCCCTCTCCCTCTCTCTTTCTCTCTCTCCTCCCTCTCCCTCTTCCTCTCTCTCTCTTCCTCTCTCTCCTCCTCCTCTCTCCCTCTCCCTTCTCTCTCTTTCTCTCCCTCCCTCTCCCTCTCCTTTCTCTCTCTCTCCCTCTCCCTCTCCTTTCTCTTCTCTCTCTCCCTCTCCCTCTCTCTTCTCTCCCTTTCTCTCCCTCCCTCCCCTCTCTCTTTCTCTCTCTCTCTCCCTCCTCTCCTCCTCTCTCTTCTCTCTCCCTCTCTCCCTCCTCTCTCTTCTCCTCCTCCCTCTCCTTCTCCTCTCTCCTCCCTCTCCCTTCTCTTTCTCTCCTCCCTCTCCCTCTCCTTTCTCTCTCTCCCTCTCCCCTCTCCCTTTCTCTCTCTCCCTCTCCCCTCTCTCCCCTCTCTCTCTCCCCCTCTCCCCTCTTCCCTCTCCTCTCTCTCTCCCTCTCCCTTTCTCTCCTTCTCCTCCCTCTCCTTTCTCTCTCTTCTCTCCCTCTCCCTTTCTCTCCTTCTCTCCCTCCTCCTTTCTCCCCTTCCTCTCCCTCTCTCCCTCCCTCTCCCCTCCCTCCCTCTCCCTCCTCTCCCCTCCCCTCTCCTCTCTCTCCCTCTCTCTCTCTCTCCTCTCTCTCTCTCTCCTCTCTCTCCTCTCCTCTCTCTCTCTCTCTCTCTCTCTCTCTCCTCTCTGACACACGCGCGCTCATTTGAATTTTTTTCTATATACAATAATATATTAGCATCCTTCACATCTATACAGTATATAAAAGATATGTGCATTACTAGGGACATTCAGTTGTTAAAAAGAATTCATTTAATTATACCCTATTACAATTTAAAACTTTTTTTGCGAAAAAAAAAGTCACCAGATAATGCGCTATTGTACCTATCACTGTGACAGATTTCCCCCACTCTTATTTGACATTGAGTCCTGTACATTCGACTGTTTCCCTCCCAGCTAAGTATGGACTCCGGCCAGGGTTAGGACAAAACAGATACAGGGGGATAGAAGACAAAACAAGTAGGCCTCCCTGCCCATTTATGGGTGGTCGGGAACCCCTACCAGCTGCTTCTTCTCGAATGAGGCAGTTATGCCAAGTGATTTACCCAAAGACACAAGCAGCTAAAAATTTTAAAAAAAATAAAAATTGAGCTTTTATATAGTGCAATATCCACTTAACGTGCTCAAAGCGCTTTTTCAAAAGGTCCCTGACCAACAGGAACATTTAACATGTAGGACGGGACATAACGCCTGTTAGGCGATATTACAATTTTATGACAACACTGTTAACGGCCAGGTACTCATTTTACACCTGAGTACGGTGAGAGAATGTGAGTTAAGAGCCTTTTCCGAGGACTCAACTATGCGCCGAGCGCGAGGCTCGAACCCAGGACCTTCCGATCCGAAAGCGAGTGTCGTACCACTAGACCACAAAGCCGCTAACGTCCATTGTTAAACATCTGGTCACCGACTAAACTTTATCTCACTTGACTTTCTCCTTTTATATTTTTTTCTGCTATTCTTTTTTTATAAATGTGACCCATCGTCTCAAAACGGTATTATGTCGGAACGAACCAGATGCTTAAAAGCCGAATTTAATGTTAAAACTGGTCAAAAATATAACTTGTTGGCATTCGCACCCTAAAATATGGTATCCATTCTCCTCAATAAATCGTATAAACTCAACACAAGTCTGATATTTCTGGCTATAAATTCAATTTTCAACATCTTAACCAACCCGACTTAATACCGTTTTGAGGCCAAGGGTCACAAATGGAGACTTCTTACAACTCTGCCACCCACAGCAGGAGAGATATGATAATATAATGTCTATGTATTTTCTGTTCTAAAATAATTAGGGTTCAACAGTCGTGACGTCACTTCCCTCATAATGACGCATAGTAACTGGTTCTGCCATTATCTCCATGACCGCCCTTATGAAATATTTCTCTGACGAGGATAAAAGTGGATCCAGAGGAGAGAAAAAAAAGCATTATAAATCTGATCATGTTCTGACTTTTATACATTCTGATGTGGAAAAAGTTCTAGCCAGCATGAGGAATAAAAAAGTACCGATTTTCTTTGTTTAGAACCAAGTTGTTGGTTGCTAGGCGGATGTGACATCAGACTATTGAATCCTATTATCGCTATTCCTGTTAGACACCCCCAAAAATATCGTGAGGGTGGCTATCGTAGGAAAACAATCTGAAATCCATGACGTATCGCCCAGCCAAGGCCTCCAGCAACGAAGGGTCAAGGTTCTTGTACGCAGCAACCATAAACTTCCGCTTTTGTGACGTCATATCCTCCCCTCTCGCAAGGGCGTCCCTATGAGCGCCGATGACGATCTCTGCGAGTTGTAGCTGGCTGACGTCATCCAAAGGGGGCGTGGTTGAATTGTCTGGTAAAATTCCCTCCATTACAAAAGTTTTCCACAGCCGAAGGTTAAGCGAAACTTGGTTGATCGTGCAGCCTGTTTTGACACCGTCCTGTGGAAAATATACCAAAGAAAAACCCCAAAAAATGATTATCATAACACCCCACTATCTAAAAAAAAAAAAATTAAAAATTGAGCTTTATATAGAGCAATATCCACTAAATGTGCTCAAAGCGCTTTACAAGATGTCCCTGGCCAACAGCAACATTTAACATGTAGAACGGGACATGACGCCTGTTAGGCGCTATATTATGATTTTTCGGACAAAGACAGCGCTGTTAACGGCCAGGTACTCATTTTACACCCGAGTACGGTGAGAGAATGTGAGTAAAGATCCTTTTCCAAGGACTCAACGATGCGCCGAGCGTAACGGTGGCTACGGTTCTAGTGTCAGCTATAAGTTAACGATGGCTACGGTTCTAGTGTCAGGCTATAAGTTAACGATGGCTACGGTTCTAGTGTCAGGCTATAAGTTAACAATGGCTACGGTTCTAGTGTCAGGTTATAAGTTAATGATGGCTACGGTTCTAGTGTCAGGCTATAAGTTAACGATGGCTATGGTTCTAGTGTCAGGTTATAAGTTAACGATGGCTACGGTTCTAGTGTCAGGCTATGACCTGACCTGACGATGGCTACGGTCCAACCAACCTGTTGTTGCCTGTAGCTGCTCCTGATGGTGGAATTAATCTTGTTGATGACCGCCACGTCCCTGAAGTTGTCCTGCTGGACAGTCCAGGCCAGTTTGAGATGTTCTAGAATGTATTCGTTGTCCCGATGGGCCGATTCTTCCTTCAGCGTATAATATGGGGACAACTGGCAAGGATCGCATAGGCTGTAGTAGGGAGCAAAGTCTTTCTGTTGTGGAGTTAAAAAGTGTAAATAAATTTAAGGGAGATAATCCGTGTTTTAATCATTAAAATATATTATATGAATTTTTTTTAATTGGTTATGCCCCTTGTATATCAGGCTAAATTAGGGACGAAATTTGACGTCAGAGGGAGGGAGTGACATAGAGATAAGGAGAGAGAGAGAGGCGTGGGGGGATATATTGTTTGGTTGTTTTTAAGGGCTTTATGGTGTTTGCGACACATTAAGGTCATATCAGCGCCAGTAAAAGAAAGAAAATGGAACAGATAAAATTGTCTAGATTAACAATAAAAAGACCCAAAGAAAAGGGAAGACGAAAGGGGAATTTGTTCAAATAGGAAACAGATGTAGATTCCAAGAGCACACTATCAAAGTACTTAGTTTGAAATCACCTATAAGTCTCTTCCAGACAGTCGCACATAATCCCACTAAGAGGGATACACTCAAATATTTACAAAATACAAAACTAAGAATACATAACAACCCCCATCACCGCCGCGAAATTTTTATTCTCTATTGTCTTCTGGCACTTTTCTACTCACTTCATTTCTTGTCGTTACCAACATAAGTGCCTGTTCCACTCACATTTGCAGAATTAAAAATTCACCCCAAGTACCGGAGCATACTCAATGTCTCAATTGTTTCTATGTTACATTTTTGTGATGAGAATATTGGCTATTAAGCTTAATTGCTGGCCAACTAACTTCGCGATATTTGTGTGGGTTGGACCCGCGATCTCAAGTAGACGGTGAGAGAGAGAGAGAGAGAGAGAGAGAGAGAGAGAGAGAGAGAGCTCTAATAAGACTAGGGTTAGAGACGATCTTTTTTGGGATCGTGGATAGCTCATACGGTAGAGTCACGCTCTCTCCGGCCAGGCGGAGTTGTCGTACCAGTAAGGTCGCGGGTACAAATCCCCTTCACCGCCGCGAAATTTTTATTCTCTATTGTCTTCTGGCACTTTCCTACTCACTTCATTTCATGTTGAATACATAACAGAGAGATTATTTACAAGGAAAGTAATATCAGCTCTCAAAACTATAACTGTACATTTGACTGCTTCCCTCCCAGTCAAGGATTCCAGCCTGGGCTGGGACAAAACTAAGTAATCTTATTCCAAGACAAAGACAGAAAGCAACTGGAAAAACAGATATTATAAGGGGGATTGAAGACACAGCGTGACCTCCTGCCCACCATGGGAGGTCAAATGATCCACCAAAAGGGGGGGGGGGAGAGAGAGAGGGGGGGAGGGAGAGGGGGAGAGGGAAAGATAGAGGGAGAGAGAGAGGAAAAGAGAGAGAGGGCGAAGGGAGAGGGGGAGCGAGAAAGAGAGAGGGAGGGAGAGAGAGTGGGGAGAGAGAGAGAGAGAGGGAGAGAGAGAGAGAAAGAGAGAGAGAGAGAGAGAGAGAGTCCTGTTTTAGAGTCGAAATTTGTAATAAAAGGAAGGGAGATAATTCATGTTTTACTTATCACCCTATAACATATGAATGTTTGTATTGATTGCGTCCCGTGCATCTCAAACTTTTGACGCCATACGTTTAGGTAAAATACTCACAACAGCCACTAATCGGATAAAACGTCCCAACACATAAAACTATTTGTCACCCTTAAACGTCTATAGTCTGATTAATCCAAATTAGTGTGAACTACTCATAAAAATGGCTGGCTAAAAACAATAACAAAGAGCTGAGTGACGTCAATTTCTTTCCTTCTATAGAATGCATGTTGTTGACCTCACTCAACTCTTTGTTATTGTTCTGAGACAGCCAATTTGGGTGATTAGTTCTCACTAAAGTCCTTCTAACAGACTGTTAACATTTTGGGTTACACATGAAATTGTGTATGTTAACACGTTCGCCTGCCGGGCAAACTTGTGAATATTTTACCTAAACGTGTAGCATCAATAAAGTAGTCCTTCAGAGCCATTCGGTCCATGGAGTTTTACCGGTTTCCATAACGTGAAACGGATAACAGCAATTGCTTGCTACCCTTTGAATAGGACGCTAGTCTATCGCAAGGCACTTTCCGCCAAATCTAACAGACCCAGCTACACAATCACTGCTGGGTGGAAGGGGGGGGTCAGAAAAAAATATCGACTGCACACGGGATTGATCTCGGGTCCCTTTGCGTGTGAAGCGAGTGCTCTACCAACTGAGCTATCTGGTCCCATAGCATCAATACCTTACCTTACTGGAGTTCCATCTCCCTATAGAGGTTGAATGTCATGGAATGCCATTGTTCATACTCAAGGGCCATTACCGAGCAGTCGATTATCTTTTTGCCAGTTGTTGCCTCCTCCATATTTCCTATAGGGAATGCGATTAGCGGAAGAGAAGCGTCCCTTGATTGGACGTCACCGACGGCGGAAAATTTATTAGAGAGAGAACGTCATGTTGGTTGTGCGCATGCGTCTCTCGTCCTCGCTTCCTGTGAAAGCGACTTGAGACGCTTCACTGAAAGCGAGGACGAGAGAGACGCATGCGCAAAACCAAATTGACGTTCTCTCTGTAAGGTGACGTCCAATCAAGGGACGCTACTCTTCCGCTAATCTCATTTCCTATCCAGGACTTCCTGGGTTTGCCTCTTGCCTTTCTGTCAGCTTGCATTAATAAAATACATCATCATCATCCATCGTGGCTTGTACTCTTGAGCACGTTGCCGGTCAGCTGTCTCCACGAAACACGATCCTCTGCGATGCGCATGAAATCTGTGTTGCTTTTAAAATCACTTTTGGCCATTCTTAGGTTATTTAAATAAGTTATTCTTTGTCTTCCTCTTGCTCTCTTTCCTTCGATCATCCCAGATGTTACGAACTTTTCTATTCCGTCTCTTCTCCACACATGTCCCAGAAACCGTAACTGCCTCTTTCTGATGTTATCGATCAGTATTCTTCCCTTTCTCACCTTCTCCAACACTTCCTCGTTCGTACACCTGTCTGTCCATGATACCCTCAACATTCTTCTATACACCCACATCTCAAATGCCTCTAACCTCCTATACATTCTTTGTCAAGCGTCCACGTCTCTTCTCCACATATTATACTTAATAATAAATAAAATCTCACCTCGTAGGAATCCAAGACGTAGGTGACGAATTCAGCAAATGTGACGTCATGAGCACACACAAACCCTTTCTGCCGTTTCCGCTGTGGGCGTCTGACCTCAATGCGGGCTCCCACCGTCCCCCACATCTCTGGGAGGAACAACGCATGGAGGTAGGTGGTCCACAATCTCATATAGGGTTCTTGGACGGACAGAAATATCCTGGGGAGGTCATGAGGTCACTTTTTGATGTTATTGATAGGATTTGTTGACTAGTTGTATGACACTCGTCTTCGAACAACTAGGTCTCGGGTTCGAGCGTAACCATCGATAACTTATAGCCTGACACTGACCAAAAAATGGCGTCAAAATGCCAGTCTTTGGCCACAAAAGAAAACAAATCGTGAGTTGTATTCAATAGTTCAACCAATGAAATAACTTATTTCCTTGAGCTCTACTAATACACAAACCTAAAAAATGACGTCAAACTGCCAGTCCTAGAGAGTTCAAGCGCAGCCTGACACAAGAACCCTCTAGGACTTATAGTTTGACGTCATTTTTTAGGTTTGTGTAGCGTCTAGTGAGTTGTCGTTAGTAGAGCTCATGGAAACAAGTTATTTCATTGGTTGAACTATTGAATACAACTCACGATTTGTTTTCTTTTGTGGCCAAAGACTGGCATTTTGACGTAATTTTTTGGTCCGTGTCAGGCTATAAGTTAACGATGGCTACGATGATACTCGCTTTCGGATCGGAAGGTCCTGGGTTCGAGCCTCGCTCAACGCATGGTTGAATCCTTGGAAAAGACTCTTTATTCACATTGTCTCACCGTACTCAGGTGCAAAATGACCGTTAGCAGCGTTGTATCTGTCCAAAAAAATTGTAATATCGTCTAACAGGCCTCATGTCCCGTTATAAATGTTAGACGTTGCTGTTGGCCAACAGGGTCCCTTGTGAAGCGCTTTGAGCACGTTTTGGTGATATTGCGTTATATAAAATCTCAGGTTTATTTGTTTATTTTAGACAATCACTTTGATCATTACTAGTTCTCACTAAATTCTATCAATCAAATTAAACACGCTATGGGTTACACATAGTATGTGTACACGGTACGTTTTATATAAAATATAAATGGATTCACTCACTTATATGGCCGAAACATATGTTTCCGTGGCTTCCACCCACGTCTTCAGTCGGCATACTATGTCTGTAGAATGATTAAGCCATTTGGGATCATTGTTGATATTCTTCTATCTTTACTTCCGTTGTGATGATACAAGAATATCAACAATGATCCCAAATGGAATAATCATTCTACAGACATAGTATGCCGACTGAAGACGTGGGTGGAAGCCACAGAAACATAAGTTTCGGCCGTATAGATAAGTGAGTGACTCCATTTATATTTTATATTAGCTCTAACCCACGTTATCGAGTACTCTCGTACCTACAAGTACCCACCAACACTCATAGATATATATTATTTATATATATATATATATATATATATATATATATAAATGTTTGTAATTATGATGATATTCCTTTTAGATAGATTACACGAAGTCTATTCAAGTGTGAGTCTGTGAGTGTTTTTTTTGTGCTTGTGTGTCTGCGCGTGTTTTTTTTTTTTTTTTTTTTTTGGTTTCATTCATGTCTGTTTGCTTATATTATGTATGCTGTAACCAAATGATAAATTGCCTTCATAGTAGTAGTAGTAATAATATTAATGGTGGATGTTATGAGTATTTTACGTAAACGCATAGCATTGTGATACATACTTACTTGGTATTCAATAGAATCCGTCTCCGATCTTCGCTGAGCATTCTCCAAGTGTGTTGACGGGTCTTGAAAAACGGCCGACTGTGAACCTGGTAGGAACAAATGAAAAGCCATAATATAGATAGTATGCGCTTGGCTAAGACGCTCACACCATTGCCATCCGGAAATATAACGGAAGGACACACAAAACTATGCTTAACCATGAACTTTTATAGTCTGGTAATAGTGAGAATTACTCATAAATATGGATGGCAAAAACTAATAACAAAGAACTGAGTGACGTCATCTTCGTTCTATCTATAGATAGAATGAAGATGACGTTACTCTGGTCTTTGTTATTGTTATTTGAATTACTCATAAATATGGATGGCAAAAACTAATAACAAAGAACTGAGTGACGTCATCTTCGTTCTATCTATAGATAGAATGAAGATGACGTTACTCTGGTCTTTGTTATTGTTATTTAAAAACTTTAACAACAACAAAAACAAAAAACCCCCCCCCCCCCCCCCCCCAAAAAAAACAGACATAAAACAAACAAACAACAAACAGAAAAATAAAGACTGAATCAAAGGGAAAAAAAACATCGAACCAAAACAACTAGAAAAGTAAGACAAAAAAAAACATCGAACCAAAACAACTAGAAAAGTAAGACAAAAAAAAACATCGAACCAAAACAACTAGAAAAGTAAGACAAAAAAAAACATCGAACCAAAACAACTAGAAAAGTAAGACAAAAAAAAACATCGAACCAAAACAACTAGAAAAGTAAGACAAAAAAAAACATCGAACCAAAACAACTAGAAAAGTAAGACAAAAAAAAACATCGAACCAAAACAACTAGAAAAGTAAGACAAAAAAATAACCCCAATTTTTTTTTCTGACAGAGTTAGACAGAGCTGTTAACGGCCAGGTACTCATTTTACACCTGAATACGGTGAGCGAGAGAATGTGAGTAAAGAGAATCTTCTCCAAGGCTCAATGAAGGTTTGGTTACCAAAAAAAAGTCTTGAGCTTTTATATAGCGCAATATCCCCTAAACGTGCTCAAAGCGCTTTACAAAGGGTCCCTGACCAAAAGCAACACGTAATATTATAAAGAACGAGACGTGAGTGGCGCCTGTTAGGCGATAAAATAATTTTTTTCCCGACAGATTCATCATTGTTCACGGCCAGGTACTCATTTTACACATGAGTACGGTGAGAGAATGTGAGTATAAACAGCCTTTTCCAAGGACTCCGAATATGCGCCGAGCTAGGCTCGAAAACCCAGGACCTTCCGATCCAAAAGCGAGTGTCATAGCCCACAAGACCACACACATAGCCGCATACACACTTCCAATGATTTTAGAATCGGAAGAGTAGAAAGTGTGACGTCACGACTCCCTCCCCCCCCCCCCCCTCCTACTCCTGTTGCGAAATTACCTGGTCTGCGTCTAGCTGGAACGGAGACTGGGGCTTCTGGTCGATGTAATCATGGTGTAAGTACCGAAACACTTGGAGCCAAAAGGTATTATCTGTCCTGGCGAGGAGAAGAGAAGAGACCGATTTATCTAGTTATAGGGAATGAGATTAGCGGAAGAGTAGCGTCCCTTTATTGGACGTCACACATAGTCTGTGACGTCACCGGCGGAAAAGTTATAGAGAGAACGTCATGTTGGTTGTGCGCATGCGTCTCTCGTCCTCGCTTCCGTCACAGACTATGGGTGACGTCCAATCAAGGGACGCTAGCTCTTCCGCTAATCTCATTCCCTAATACTGTTATGGACTTATGCATAGAGTTACTCTAGGAAAGAGTTGCTCCCCTTTGATATAAGTTAATTGATTTTAGTAACAGCTTAATTAGTTATTATTCATTAAGTCCATTGTTTAACCCCCTCCTTACCACCCATAGGAATAAATGTCACATTCGTTACGATGCAGCCAACAATGTTCTTATTCTGATTTCATTTTGTTATAGTTATAGCCATAAAAACTCGACACTGTGTTGCAGCAGTGCTCATTTCTCTGAACAAAATATAGAAAATACTCGTTACTAATACGTTTGAAAAATCTATTTTTGTGTTGCGCGAGATTGAAGTTTAGGGTAAAATTCTGAAAAAAAAGCTGGTAAGGAGAGAGTTAAAATATTATTTGTGCTTACAAATATCGGAGTGGCATGCCCTAGAGAAGGATGCACTCTTTGTTCCTTACTTTCCATAGTTGAGTTATTCATATTGTTTTTCGTACCTACCATGTTGTTGCGATATAAGTGACCCTACGTCTCAAAACGGTATTAGGTCGCAACGAACCAGATCCTTAAAAGCCAAATTTAATGTTAAAACTGGTCAAAAATATAAATTGTTGGCATTAGCATCCTAAAATATGGCATCCATTCTCCTCAATAAAACATACAAACTCAACACAATTTGATATTTCTGGCTATAAATTCAATTTCCAACATCTTAACCAACCCGACTTAATACCGTTTTGAGGCGAAGGGTCACATTTGTAAGCCCTAGAGAAGGATACACTCTTTGTTCCTTACTATCCATATTTGAGTTATTTATACTGTTTTTTCGTACCTACCATGTTGTTGCGATATATGTGTATATACTCTTACTTATACACAGTAATAAAACTGTGCTCTCACATATCTCTTAACACTTCTTCTCTAAACAACATTACAAACATCATCAATAACCCGATTAACCGATTGGTTCAGGATCCTTGCGATCCACCAATCAGAACATCACAATTTATCTCCTCTCCACATCTGGTATTTAATTGTTAAATTATCTAAAAGAGTAAGAAAAATTATTACAAACCACCAACCCAATAGATGCATCCCCTAACTGCCCAATTAACCCCTCACCCTCCATGAATTCTTCAGACAACACTAATATTTCAACCTTTTATTTCATCCTTTAACAAATAAAAATAAATTAAAGATAACGAACGATACAGAAGCAGAAAAGGCCAAAGCCTTTCCACTGCTACTACCACGAAACATAAGTTTGATGTTGAGAATGCTTGATAATAAACCTAACAAATAAAATTGTTACTAATAGTCTTCAACAGTCGTAACGTCACTTCCTTCCTTATGACACATGGTAACTTAGCAACACTGGCTCTAAACTATCGGAACAATGGCGGACGCCCGTATGAAATATTTCTCCGCGAGCATAAAAGCGGAAAAAAAAACATAAATTTGATCATGTTTTGACTTTTACACATTCTGATCACAAAAGTTCTAGCCAGCTTGAAAAATAAAAAGTAATGATTTTCTTTGTTTAGAACCAAGATGGCCGCCGTTGCCGGGCGGCGTGACATCAGACGACTGAATCCAATTAAGAGGGCCATTAGATAGGATGGCCTGGGTTTAAAAAAAAAAATAAATAAATAAATAAATTCTGAGTTGATTGATTCAACAATATCACTCTGATTAGCAAAATATGATTATTGTCATACAACAAGATTGTGTAAATGTTGCTGGTTGCTCGAAGCTCGAAGAAATACATTACAATGTGGAATCGAAGGTAAACTTCAATTTACTTACGAAAACAGATGTATAGAAAGATGAAGACGAATTTTGAGTTGAAGTTTGATTTTGTTTATCTTTTTGTAATAAATAACAAAGTGAAATGGAATGTAAGGTTCAATTTACTTACGAAAACAGATAGAATGGACGTTTCGGGTTTCATCTTTATCAACAAACAGGATGAATGGAACACTACAGATGAATGAGATGATGTGGTAGTGGTGGCGGTGTTAAGATGATAGGCCATTTACTACCACATCATCTCATCCATCTGTAGTGTTTCATTCATCCTGTTTTGTTGATAAAAGGGGAAACCCGAAACGTCCATTCTATCTGTTTTCGTAAATAAATTGAACCTTACATTCTATTCCACATTGTTATTTATTACAACAAGATAAACAAAATCAAACATCAACTTAAAATTCGTCTTCGTCTTTCTTCATCGTCATCTTCATCGTCATCATCGTTCTCGTCTTCGTCTTTCTTTTTTTTTTTTTGTTTTGTTATTGTCAACTTCGTCGTCTACGAATTCCTCCTCCTCCTCCTCCTCTCCTCCTCCTCTCCTCTCCTCCTCCTCCTCTCCTCCTCCTCCTCCTTCTCCTCTCTCCTCCTCCTTCTCTTCTTCTCCTCCTTCTCCTTTCTCCTCCTCCTTCTCCTTCTTCTCCTCTCCTTCTCCTTCTTCTCTCCTCTCTCCTTCTTCTCCTTCTCTCTCCTCTCCTCTCTCCTCCTCTTCTCTCCTCCTTCTTCCTCCTTCTTCTTCTCCTCTTCTCCTCCTTCTTCTCTCCTCCTTCTCTCTTCCTTCTCCCTCCTTCTCTCTCCTTTCTCCTCTCCTTCTCCTCCTCTCTTCTCCTCCTCCTCCTCCTCCTCCTCCTCCTCCTCCTCCTCTCCTCCTCCTCCTCCTTCCTTCTTCTTCTCCTTTCTTCTTCTCCCTTCTTCTCCTTCTTCTTCTCCTTCTTCTCCTTCTTCTCCTTCTTCTCCTTCTTCTCCTTCTTCTCCTTCTTCTTCTCCTTCTTCTCCTTCTTCTCCTTCTTCTTCTTCTCCTCCTTCTTCTTCTCCTCCTTCTTCTTCTCCTCCTTCTTCTTCTCCTCCTTCTTCTTCTTCTCCTCCTTCTTCTTCTTCTCCTTCTCCTCCTCCTCCTCCTCCTCCTTCTCCTCCTCCTCCTCCTCCTCCTCCTCCTCCTCCTCCCTCCTCTTCTCCTTCTTAATAATGTTAACAACAACAACAACAACAACAACAAATAATAATAATAAATAATAATAATAATAATAATAATAATAATAATAATAATAATAATATAATAATAATAATAATAATAATAATAATAATAATAATAATAATAATAATAATAATAACAGTAATAATATCAGTTACCTGGGTATGACACAGTAGGTAAGGTTATAGTTTGTGGTGATAAGGTTGTTGATCAAACCCGAGCTGCCATTGGTCAAAGCGCTACACACCATTTGAATTCTCTTCCTTCGTTCGTTTTGGTCCATTTCAAATATTTTCCTTTCGTCCATTGGCTGGGAGTTCGCCTGTTGATAATAAAGTTGTTTTGTTTTTTTTTGTTTTTTTTTTGGGTGGGGGGGGGGGGGTCAAGTGGCCGAGTGGTTAAGTAAGGCATTGCACTGTGTGTGACCCGGAAGGTCCCGGATTCGAGCCCCGCTTCAGGCACTTTCGTTTTGTTTGTTTTTTTCCTTGAGCAAGATTATTAACCCCCAGTTTGCTCACTTTGACAACATGGGTGATTCCTGTTGACATCAGACAACTTATTTGATGAATTATCTATATTATTATTCCTTCCGACGATATCTTATAATGTCGTAGCGGACGGGATAATGTTATCTCAAAAGTAATTCCAAAGCACGTTTAGTGGATATTGCGCTATATAAAAGTGCAAGCTCCAGTTCAAGGAACTGGCAAAATGCGCACAAGTTGAACGAGTATCTGAAGTTGTTTTGTTTTTTTTTGTTTTTAAGGGTTTTATGGCGCTTGCAACACATTTAGGTTATATCAGCGGCAGTAAAAAGGAAGAAATGGGATAATAAAAAGTTCTAGAATTACAATTAAAGCACCCAAGAAAAAGCAAGACAAAGGGGAACTGGGAACAAAAATGGATCAGATGTAGATTCCAAGAGCATACCACCAATGTACTTAGTTTGAGATCACCTATGAGTCTCATCCGGACACAAGCACAAAATCCAACAAAGAGGAATACACTCAAATGCTTACATTATACATTCAAAATAACAAATTTAATAATACAAAAAAGAGAGATGATTCAAAAGGAAAGAAATATCATCTCCCAAAACAATAACTATGCATTTGACTGGTTCCCTCCCAGCCAGGACACCGACCAGGGCCAGGAAAAAACCAAGTAATCTCATTCCAAGACAATGACAGGAAGCATGTTGGAAAACAGACATAAGGGGATAGAAGACGCAGTATGTACCTCCCTGCCCACTATGGGAAAGTCAGGAACTGGACTGGACGAAGAAGAAGAAGAAGAAGAAGAAAAAGAAGAAGAAGAAGATGATAGACATAACCCACGAAAGACGCGATAATAATAATAATAATAATAATAATAATAATAATAATAATAATAATAATAATAATAATAATAATAATAATAATAATAATAATAATAATAATAATAATAATAATAATAATAATAATAATATAATATGAGGTGATATTTTAGTCTTCTTACCAAATCATTGTTGATGTCTTGTAAAATCTTCTCTGAAAACATCAACGGTTTGGTCAGGGGGCAGGGAGGTATTGTGTGGTAGGTCCAAGCAGGTTGGGAGGGGGGAATGTGGGGGGGGGGGTGGTATAAAGGAAATCATGACTTATTTATTGTCATTTTTTTTTCTAACTATGATTACATTGCAAAACAATCAGTAATCTCTGCAGGAAAAGAAGGTAACATGAAAGACATTATTATCATCATCATCATCATCATCATCATCATCATCATCATCATCATCATCATCATCATCACCATCATCATCATCATCATCATCATCATCATCATCATCATCACCATCATCATCATCATCATCATCATCATCATCATCATCATCATCATCATCATCATCACAACATCACCATCATCATCATCATCATCATCATCATCATCAACATCACCATCATCACCATCATCATCATCATCATCATCATCATCATCTCCATTTCACTCTTTCGTTAGTATTGAAAGAGTGGATCGTTGTTAAAAGACACAAAGGTGAAGGTGACCTGATCTCACCAATTGTAACAATTTGATTAAATAAAATAGAATGTCCTTTATTCTGCCCATAGGGGATATTTGTCTCTTGGGTCATTTCCAAGAGAAGACCGGAATAACCCAGGCGTCAGCCGCAGTGCAGCGCCGCAAATTAATCTAGGGCGAGGTGACTTCCCCAAGGCCACACAGGGCAGCGGCAAGTGATCGAACTCGGGTACGAAGCAAAGACCGTACCGCTGAGCCACGCTCCCCCCCCCCCCCCGGGGGCATCGTGTTATTTTTATCAGCCCCGGGAAAAGTATTAGATAAATAGAATATTACTGGAGAGAATAAAGACAGCATTAGACCCGACGTGCCCTTATTTGCAGGTCTGATAACCCAATTCCTCAAAGGCTTTGTTGTCATGGAAATCTCAAAGAATGACACAAAATACTGTCCATAACAACAATATTAAACTAGGCCCTTAAGTGAGATCGGATGTCAGACCTGTATATATATACACGTTGTTTATGTGTAGATGCCATATCAAGAGAACAACAGGCAGGTTTTCCATCATGGGTAGACGAAAAGATACAAAAGTTGGGTTTTTAAAAAAAATAATCTTACCTTTCTCGGCCAGCATTTCAATCCCAACGTTGTCATAGTTGTCTTCTGTTGATTTGAATATTATTTATTATTGATTAAAGGGTTTTTTTAGTTTTGATATTTTCATTATCATCATCATGATCATCATCATCATCATCATCATCATCATCATCATCATCATGATCATCATCATCATCATCATCATCATTATATTATTATTATTATATTCATCATATCATCATCATCATCATCATCATCATCATCATCATCATCATCATCATCATCATCATCATCACATCATCATTATCATCATATCATCATCATCATCATCATCATCATCATCATCATCATCATCATCATCATCATCATCATCATCATCATCATCATCATCATCATCATCATCATCATCATCATCATATTATCATCATATTATCATCATATCATCATCATCATCATCATCATCATCATCATCATCATCATCATCATCATGATGATCATCATCATCATCATCATCATCATCATCATCATCATCATCATCATCATCATCATCATCATAATTAATTTTATTATTATTCTCATATCATCATCATCATCATCATCAGCATATTATCATCATATCATCATCATCATCATCATCATCATCATAATCATATAATTATCCTCATCATCTTCATCATCATCATCACCACCACCACCTCCACCACCAACATCATCATCACCATCATCACCACAACCACCACAACTACCGTCGCTAACAAGACCACCCAACCCACCACTACAAACAATACAACAACAACAACAACAACCACCACAAAATCCATAACATCCACCACCAATAAAACCACCGCCTTCACTACTACCATTACCGTTACCTCCCCCATCATCATTCCTGCCCACCACCACCACCACCACCATCACCAACAACAAAAACACAACCACAAACATCACCATCACAACCACCACTAACCTAACCACCACAAACGGAACCACCATCACCACCATCATAACAACCAGCCACTAACAACAAGAAAACAATCACCACCACTATAACAATTACCAAAAATAACACATCAACACCTAACAATAACAACAGAATCATCACCACCAAAGCCACCACCAACGACTACACAACCACACCCACCTACCTCCGAGTGTTACATAGACACCACATCTACAAACACCAACAACACCACCACATCAACCACAAACACCACAATCACTACCACAACCACTACCACCACCACCACCACCATAGGCTTCAACAGTCGTGACGTCACTTCCCTCGCTCGTAATGACGCATTGTAACTTAGTAACTAGTTCTAAACTATCGGAACAATGGCGGACGCCCTTATGAAATACTTCTCCGACGAGCATAAAAGCGTATCCAGAGGAAAAAAACATTATAAATCCGATCATGTTTTGACTTTTATACATTCTGATCACATGACATGTGAAAAAGTTCTAGCCAGCACGAAAAATAAAAAGTACCGATTTTCTTTGTTTAGAACCACGCTCCTGGTTTCTGGGCGGACGTGACATCAGACTATTGAATCCTATTACTATTACACAACCACCTACCTCCAAGTGTCACGTAGACGACCAAAAACAGAAGCAACCCCAATACAGAAATGGTTGCTATAGGTCGCCGCTTCGCCATGAAAAACCATCGTCTGGGCTGGAACCGTATCATCATCCTTCGAGCCCACAACCCACCAGCGCTATCGTCGCCGCTACAGCAACTACACCACCGGGAAAGATTCTCTCTACAGATGGATAGTGGAGACGGACGACCTTGACCTCTGAGGCAGCGTAGCCAATGGAAACTGATCCTGAGACCTGCAGAAGAATATGGAGAGAAAAAAAAAATATTTAATCATCTATCGTCGTGGTTTGGTCACGTGGTGATCCCGATAGCTCAGTCGATAGAGCACTCGATTTACATGCAAAGGGGCCATGGTCAATCCCGAATGCAGCTCAGAATTTTTCTGACTCCCTTATCTACACGGCAGTGAATGGGTAGCTGAGTCTGTTAGATTTGACGGAAAGTTCTTTGCGATAGACCAGCGACCAAACCAATGGATAGCAAGAAATTGCTATTGTCCGTTTCACGCTATAGAAACCGGTATAAACTCCGGATCCATGGGCCCAATGGCCCTCAATGACTAAATTTTTTTATGATTTGGTCACACTATTCGCCATGACAGTTTATTTGTGACCCCTCGCCTCAAAACGGTATTATGACGGAATAATTAAGAGGCTGAAAATGGAATTTATTGCCAGAAATCTCAGACTTGAAATGTGTTTGTATGCTTTAGTGAAGAGAATGAATATCATATCTTAGAATGCCAAATAGAAATAATTCAAATGTTTGACCAGTTTAGCTTTAATTTGGCTTTTTTAGTATCTGGTTCATCCCGACATAATACCGTTTTGGGACGATGGGTCACATTTATGCAAGACGGCGATGCAAGGAACGGTCAAAGGACAAAAGTAAGAGAGGAAGACACAAAATAAAATGTTTATTTTTTTTTATTTGTTTTAAAGGGTTTTACGGTACTTGTAACACATTAAGGTCATATCAGCACCAGTAAAAAGGAAGAAAATGGGATAGTAAAAAGTTCTAGAATTACAATTAAAGCATCCAAGAAAAGGGAAGACAAAAGGGGAATTGGTTCAAATAAGGAACAGATGTAGATTCCAAGAGTAAAACTATAAGTGAGATCACCTAAAAATCTCACCCAGACACAAGCACAGGTCCCCACTAAGAGGAATACATTCAAATGGTTACAATTAATCATATGTTAAACATGAAAAAAATAACAGTAAATAACAGAGAGACGATTTACAAAATTAAAAAAAATATCATCCCCCAAAACTATAACTATGCATTCGACTGTTTCCCTCCCAGCCAAGGACTCCGACCAGGGTCAGGACAATACTAAGTAATCTCATTCCAAGACAAAGACAGAAAGCAATTGCAAAACAAATATGTGACCCCTCGTCTCAAAAGGCTATTATGTCGGGATGGACCAGATGCTAAAAAGTCAAATTATATTTAAAGTGGTCAAAATTATAAAACGTTGGTATTTAGCACAGTAAAAGATGATATTCCTTCTCCTCTATAAAGCAAATAAACTCAACTTAATTTAAGTATGATATTTCTGGCTACAAATTCCATTAACACAACAAGCTTGCGAATTTAATCAATTCATTTTTTTACGTATTTACTAAGAAATGCACGACACCTCTTTTTTTTAATATAATTTTAATGAAATTTATCGTTTGATAATCTGACGTCACAAATTATTGTTGTACACTTGGTATCATTACGTATTACTATCTAAGAAAGGGCCTGGAGGGGGGGGGGGGGGGGGGGGGAGGGGGGGGGGCGAAAGAAAATAATATGTATTTGTTTATCGTATCGTATAGTATCGTATCGTATCGTATCGTATCGTATCGTATAGTATCATATCATATCGTATTATATCATATCGTTCAAGAGCTAATAGGTTTTTAATTATTTTTAAATGCTGTGTAAACCGTTCATGTATACAGATACAATTGTTCAATGTTATATATACAACATTCCTTGTTAATTATACAATTTTACAATACATATTATACGACTCTTTCATCTCTTTGTATTTATTACAAGAGTTATTTTTACCGTGTCCAATAACACAACGAGCTTGCGAGTATGTCTTATTGCACGATAAAAATATCACGAGTTTAATAAAATACAAAGAAATGAAAGAATAGGGAATGAGATTAGCGGGAGAGTAGCGTCCCTTGATTGGACGTCACCCATAGTCTGTGACGTCACCGGCGAAAAAGTTATTAGAGAGAGAACGTCATGTTGGTTGTGCGTATGCGTCTCTCGGCCTCGCTTCCGGTGAAAGCGGCTTGAGACACTTCAAAACCAAATTGACGTTCTCTCTGTAAGGTGACGTCCAATCAAGGGACGCTACTCTTCCGCTAATCTAATTCCCTATACGTTTATTCCAACCCTC
>NC_088372.1:3544086-3561586 GCF_034508935.2 Berghia stephanieae | reverse complement strand
ATGGCGTGTGTCAGATCATGGCGTGTGTCAGATCATGGCGTGTGTCAGATCATGGCGTGTGTCAGATCATAGCGTGTGTTAGATCATGGCCAGTGTAAGATCATGGCCTGTGTAAGATCATGGTCTGTGTCAGATCATGGCGTGTGTCAGATCATGGCGTGTGTCAAATCGTGGCCTGTGTCAGATCGTGGCCTGTGTCATATCGTGGCCTGTGTCAGATCATAGCCTGTGTCAGATCATGGCGTGTGTCAGATCATAGCGTGTGTAAGATCATGGCGTGTGTAAGATCATGGCGTGTGTCAGATCATGGCGTGTGTCAGATCATGGCGTGTGTCAGATCATGGTGTGTGTCAGATCATGGCGTGTGTCAGATCATGGCGTGTGTCAGATCATGGTGTGTGTCAGATCATGGCGTGTGTCAGATCATGGCGTGTGTCAGATCATGGCGTGTGTCAGAGCATGGCGTGTGTCAGATCATGGCGTGTGTCAGATCATAGCGTGTGTCAGATCATAGCCTGTGTCAGATCGTACCATGGCCTTCGTAAAGTTATGGCCTGATACTGACCAAAAAATGACAAATCTTGAGTTGTATTCAATAGTTCAACCAATGAAATAGTTTCCATGAGATCTACTAACGACAACTCACTAGGCGGTGCAAAAACCAAATAATGACGTCAAACTGCCAGTCCTTTTGGATTTCAGTATCAGGCTATAACATGACGATGGCTACGATCGTAGCCACCGTTAAGTTATAGCCTGACACTGACCAAAAAATGACGTCAAAATGCCAGTCTTTGGCCACAAAAGAAAACAAATCGTGAGTTGTATTCAATAGTTCAACCAATGGGACCAGTTGTTTCCGTGAGCACTACTAACGACGACTCACTAGGCGGTGCAAAAAAACAAATAATGACGTCAAAATGCCAGTCTTTTTGGGTTTCAGTGTCAGGCTATAACTTAACGATGGCTACGGTCAGATTATGGCCTGTGTAAGATCATGGCCTGATACAAACCCGAAAAACAAATCTTCATAAAAGAAGACGAAGATCACGTGCGGAAAAACTCAATGGGACCGTTCATATTAATCGGTAGATTTTTGACCAATCAAAACTCGGAATTTGTGACACACTTTCAAATATGCTCGGACAAACATAGTCGGTTGTTTATAAACAATTACGTGGATGAAATCGACCTCTCTCTCTCTCTCTCTCTCTCTCTCTCTCTCTCTCTCCCTCTCTCTCCCTCTCTCTCTCTCCAATCACTTCCATTGTTTACATCACAACGACTGTCCGAGAGGCGTGGTTATCAAGGTGTCTATTTTCGTCTAACCCAGTCATCAATCACATGATTTGTTGCTGTACAACGATTGGACATTTCTCAATAAATGCAAACACGCTGCTTTGTTTATGAAAGTTGTAAACTGTAAACATACGCCATGAGTCATGCTGGGCAAAATGACCAATTGATAATTCGCCCGTTCCTCAGCATTAACCAATCAAAATATTTCCTGCCATTTACACCGTTTCGTCCCCTTGACTATTTATTTCCTGTATGAAAAGGCCTGAGATCGTAGCCATCGTTAACATATAACCTGACACTAGAACCCTCGAGGACTGGAGTTTGACGTCATTTTTTTAGGTTTGTAGGGTTTTTTTTAGCGTCTAGTGAGTTGTCGTTAATAGAACTCAGGGAAGCAAGTTATTTCATTGGTTGAACTATTGAATACAAATCACGATTTGTTTTATTTTGTGGCAAAAGACTGGCATTTTGACGAATTTTTGGTCAGTGTCAGTTAACGATGGCTACGCCTTAGTACAAGTCAAACACAATCATCAATGTTTTGATCTAAGCGAGGCGCGGGAAAAGTGACGAATAACCAACATATGAGTCACACACTTTTGGAAAATGTCAACACGTCAAATTATTACTTAATATAGAACCAGGAGTCCGTCCTGGGAAGTGAGTAAATACCCAATAATAAATAATTATTAACAAGAAAGGTCGCGGGTTCGAGCGTGGCCTTCGTAATGTGATGGCCTGACACTGACCAAAAAATGACGTCAAAATACCAGTCTTTTGCCACAAAAGAAAACAAATCGTGAGTTGTATTCAATAGTTCCACCAATGGAATAACTTGTTTCCATGAGCTCTACTAACGACAATTCACTAGGAGGTGCAAAAACCAAATAATGACGTCAAACTGCCAGTCCTTTTGGATTTCAGTATCAGGCTATAACATAACGATGGCTTCGGTTCGAGTCCCCACCGCCACCGAGAAGTTTTTAATTCTCTGTTGTCTTCTGGCACTTTTCTACTAACTTCATTTCGTGTATTTATCAACATACCGTAAGTGCCTGCACCACTCAATTTTCTCAATAATTATGGAAGGAAATTACGAATAGTTCTATTGTAATAACAGATATACTATCCCTCTCCTTACCAGCCATTTTCAGGATTTTCCCCAAAATTTCACACTCAACTAAACAAAAATAGATTTTTTATCATTCAAACACAATAGCAGTAAATTCTTGAGATAAATAACTTTTTAGCAAAACATGCTCTACAACACATTGTTCATTTTCTTTAAATTTTATGATGTACAAAATAAATTTGAATAAGACAAATGTTGGTTGTATCGTAATGAATGTGACGATTTTCCTATAGTTGGTAAGGAGAGGGTTAATCATAACAATAAATGTACACGAAGTAAAACAAATTATGAGTCGCATTATCAAATGGCGTTTTGGTGACAGCTGACGAGGCCTTGCTATCCATCCAGCCGAAGCCATCGTTAACATATAGCCTGACACGAGAACCCTCTAGGACTTACAGTTTGACGTCATTTTTTAGGTTTGTGTAGCGTCTAGTGAGTTGTCGTTAGTAGAGCTCATGGAAACAAGTTATTTCATTGGTTGAACTATTGAATACAACCCGCGATTTGTTTTCTTTTGCGGCAAAAGACTGGCATTTTGACGAATTTTTTGGGTCAGTGCGTAGCCATCGTTAACTTATGGCCTGATACTGACCATAACATGACGTCAAAAGAAAACAAATCGTGAGTTGTATTCAATAGTTCAACCAATGAAATAACTTGTTTCCTTGAGCTCTACTAACGACAACTCACTAGACGCGACACAAACCTAAACAATGACGTCAAACTGCAGGTCCTAGAGGGCTCTAGTGTCAGGCTCACAGTTTGAGAAATATCCAACATCACCATAAATTGGTCATTTTGTTCAGCTTGACACATTGGGCATGTTTACAACTTTCATTTTAAAAGAACCTGTTTACATTTGTGAAGAAATATCCAATCGTTTGACAGAAACAAATCATGTGATCGATGACTTGGTTGGACGAAAACATGAATATAGATAGTATGCGCTTGGCTAAGAAGCTCATAACATTGCCATCCGGAAGTATAACGGACCAACACACAAAACTATGTGTATCCATGAATGTTTATAGTCTGATTAATACAGTTTAGTGAACATTACTTATAAACGCGGATGGCAAAAAACAATAACAAAGACCCGAGTGACGTCATCTTCGAACTATATATAGGTCGCTCCCATTATTCTAATCAACCAATATTTAAAGATCGAACTTTATGGCCAAAATTATAAAAACCTGTTGTTTGTTTTTTTAATTCTGACATTATTGCAGAAATTTAAATCACTTTGAAAACAACTTCGAATTTTAAAAAACCTGTGTTTCATATTTGTACACTTCCACGACACTTCCAACAAACTACACATAATATGACGAAATGAACTCATAGAAACAACTAACAACACATTATACACATACACACATTACACACACGCTGAGATAAAAACACTCATACACATTATGATGATAATGCGGCCTCAAGTTACACACCATAATAGATAAAAAATGAGACATGTAATATTAGTCAATATATACATCCCCCCCCCCCCCCCCCCCCACTCCCCTTCCCCCGCCCCTATGTACGTGTAAGGATCGGATTTCACGAACGCACAACACAGTATGTGGAGTGGGTCGTGATAACCACAGGGAAGTTGTGATGGTATCAGTTACGGTAAAATACTCACAACTCTCAAAGCCCGAATTCTAAACATACCAACACACAAAACTGTGTGTAACCTGTAACGTTTATAGATAGATCGAACTTGACGTCACTCGGGTCATTGTTATTGTTTTTTTTTTTGCCATCCGCGTTTATGAGTATTGCTCACTGAACTGTATTAACCGGATTATAAACGTTCAAGGTTACGCATAGTTTGTGTGTTGATCCGTTATACTTCCGGATGGCAATGTTGTGAGCTTCGTCGCCAAGCGCATACGTTCTATAGAAGGAACGAAATTGACGTCACACTATGTGGTTAATCAAAATACCCACAACAACCACCAGCTGGCTACAACGTTCCAACAGACAAATCTATGGGTAATTCGACACCCGGCAGACACTACAACACGACCTTACACTTACTGTGAATAAACAAATTTGTTTTGTTCTCTGTTTTGTTTTGTTGTTCTTTTGGTTTTGTTTTTGTGGTTTCTTTCTGTTTTTTTTTGTTGGGGCGTTGGGTTTTGTTTTGTTTTGTTTTGTTTTGTTATTTTTTTTGTTTTTGTTTTTTTGTTTTGTTTTGGGGAGGGGGGAGGGTTGGGGGTTGTTTTTTTTTTTGTTTTTTTTTTAAAAGAAATTTTGGCCAAAAAACGCGTCCTTCAAATATCAATCGATGACGCAGTGACCCTCAATTTATAAAAACTATAAAAATCTGTCACGTCATTTGAAGTCCCAGGTTTTAAAGATTTTCACAAGAAAAGGGGACATTTTAATCGATCGATATTTGAAGGACGAGTTTTCTCGACAGACATTTTAAAATATGTTAATTTATTAGTACAACAAAACGATACAATTGGATTCAATAGTCTGATGTCACGTCGCCCAGCAACGGCGGCTATCGTGGTTCTAAACAAACAAAAATCTGTACTTTTTATTCTTCATGCTGGCTAGAAATTTTCATATGTCTTGTGATCAGAATGTGTCAAAGTCCAAACATGATCAGATTTATAATGTTGTTGTTTTTTTTTTCTCCTCTGGATACGCTTTTATGCTCGTCGGAGAAATATTTCATAAGGGCGTCCGCCATTGTTCCGATATTTAGAGCCAGTAACTAAGTTACCATGCGTCATTAGGAAGGAAGTGACGTTGCGACTGTTGAAGACTATTGTTGCTGTACAATGAGTAAACGTGAGTAAAGAGGCTTTTTTCAATGAAAAATAAAAATTTCATTTACTCAAAGCTCATGTTAAATGATAATTTTCTGGGTGGAGATCTTGACCTCCCATAGCGACATGACTATTGGAGGCTATTAGCAAGTAGATTTTTGACCAATCAAAACATGGAATTTGTGACACACCTTCACACGGCGCTCGGACAAACATGGTTGTTTATAAACTATAGCGACCTCGCTCTGATCATTGTTATTGTTTTTACTGCCAAATGGGTGACCAGTTACCAATGGATGTTCTCGATCATATAAAACAAACGTTTAAGTTTACACAAAGCTTTCTATGTTGGTTCTATAGATATAGTATGCGCTAGGCTAAGAAGTTCACAACATTGCCATCCGGAAGTATAACGGACCAACACACAACTCTGTGTGTAACCTTGAACGTTTATAGTCTGGTTAATACAGTTTAGTGAGATTTGCTCATAAACGCGGATGGCAAAAAACAATAACAAAGACCTGAGTGACGTCATCTTCGTTCTATCTGTAGATAGAAGTTCATGGTTACACAGTATTGTGTGTTGGCCTGTTATTGTTTCGGATGGCAATGTCTTGAGCTTCTGAGCCAAACGCATACGATCTATTGATCAAGTGGTAGAACGGTGGGTATTTTACTTAAACACATACCATCGTGAGTAAAAACCTGTGTAATTTGCTATGTTAACCAATCACTGCCATTGTTTACATTATGACGACCGTCCGAGGGCGTGGTTATCTACGTGTCTATTGTTACACCATGTCAGTGTGCTCATGGTGTGTTGTTGTGTTGGAAGGCACGTGTGTTGCCTGGTGACTCACTCACTGAGTCAAGACACGGGTATCGTATGACAGTGATCAGTGACACGGAAGTATACCAGCCATAGTTAGGCCTCTCGGACAGTAAAAAATAATTGAGCTTTTATATAGTGCAATATCCACTAAATGTGCTCAAAGCGCTTTACAAGAGGTCACTGGACAACAGCAACATTTAACATGTAGGACGGGACATGGCGTCTTTTATGCGATGTTACAATTTTTTCCGGAAAGAGACAGCGCTGTAAACGGCCAGGTACTCTTTTTACAACTGAGTACGGTGAGAGAATGTGAGTAAAGAGCCTTCTCCAAGGACTCAACTATGCGCCGAGCGAGGCTCGAACCCAGGACCTTCCGATCCGAAAGCGAGTATCATACCACTAGACCACATAGCCGCAGTAGTCATAATGTAAAAAATGAAAAGAGCATTAATTGGTAAACATAGCACAAGTTTTCCTATCGCTGGTATGTGTCTAAATAAAATGCCCACTGTTCTACCGCTTGATGAATAGAACCAACACAGGAATCTATCTGTAAACTTAAACATTTATAATATTATTATCTAGAAAATCAGTCACCCAATACGCTTCAACAGTCGTGACGTCACTTCCCTCGTAATGACGCATGGTAACTTAGTAACTGGCTGGCAATGTTGTGAGCTTTTTAGCCAAGTGCATACTATCTATAGATAGTTCGAAGATGACGTCACTCGTGTCTTTGTTATTGTTTTTTTTTTTTTTTTTGCCATCCGCGATTATGAGTAATGCTCACTGACCTGTATTAACCCGACTATAAACGTTCATGGATACACACAGTGTTGTGTGTTGGTCCGTTATACTTCCGGATGGCAATGTTATGAGCTTCTTAGCCAAGCGCATACTATCTATACAAGTTCATGGTTACACATAGTTTTGTGCGTCGGTCCGTTTCATTTCCGGATGGCAATGTTGTGAGTTTCTAGCCAAGCGCATACTATCTATTCGTCCCAGAGGGGAAATTTATCTCTCTTCCAAGGGAAGACTGGAATAACCCATGCAGCAGTCGTCATAAAGGACCGCAAACTGAGCTAGGGCGAGGTGACCTGCTCAAGGCCACACAGCGCAGCAGCGGGTGATTGAACTCGGTACCTTTCGGGTACGAAGCAAAGACCGTATCGCTGAGCCACGCTGCCCTCAGCTGGTCGTGGATGAATTGGATTCAATAGTCGGATGTCACGTCGCCCAGCAACGGCGAGCAGCATGGTTCTAAGCAAAAGAAAATCGGTACTTTTTATTCTTCATGCTGGCTAGAATTTTTCATATACCATGTGATCAGAATGTATAAAAGTCAAAACATGATCAGATTTATGTTGTTTTCTTTTCCTCTAGATACGCTTTTATGCTCGGAGAAATATTTCATACGGGCGTCCGCCATTGTTACGATAGTTTAGAGCCAGTGATACTAAGTTACCATGCGTCATTAGGAAGGAAGTGACATAGTGAAAAGTGTTCACAGCATTTGAAATATCAAGAATCAGGATTGGTCATTTTGTACAGAATGACACATGAGTATGTGTGCAACTTTCATAAACACAGCAGAGTGTTTACATTTATTGAGATATATCCAATCGTTGGACAGCAACAAATCATGTGTTCGATGACTAGTATGGACGAAAACATGAATATAGATCGCCCCCATTAGCAGGACCGCTAAAAAGGGCTGTCTAAAAACAATAATGAAGAGCTGAGATACGTCAACTCCGTACCTTCTATATATGCTTTGAGCTTAGCTAAGAAACTCACAACATGACCATCCAGAAATATAACGGACCAACACACAAAACTGTGTGTATCCATGAACTTTTATAGTCTGGTTGATACAGTGTAGTGAGAACTACTCATAAACGCGGATGGCAAAAAACAATAATAAAGACCTGAGTAACGTCAACTTCGTTCCATCTATAGATAGTTCGAAGATGACGTCACTCAGGCCTTTGTTTCTGTTTTATTGCCATCCGTGTTTATGAGTAATGCTCACTGAACTGTATTAACCAGGCTATAAACGTTCATGGATACACACAGTTTTGTGTGTTGGTCCGTTATACTTCCGGATAGCAATGTTATGAGCTTCTTAGCCAAGCGCATTCTATCTATATAAGTAAACGAAGACTACGGCCTAATTGACCATAAACATTAAGTGTCACACGGTGATTTATGTGTTGGTTTAGTTCATCTGGTTGGCAGATCAGCTGACCATTAAAGCTTAAAGCATAACATCAAAACGATTGCAAAATTGCAAAGACTACGAAAGCCACAAAGAAAACAACACACTAGTACTAGCAGTGACTAGCAAAAGGCACGACCTATCTAACTAAACTGTATCAACCAGACTATAAAAGTTCATGGTTACACATAGTTTTCTGTGTTGGTCCATTAATCTTCCGGATGGCAATGTTGTGAGTTTCTTAGCCAAGCGCATACTATCTATAGTCTGGTTAATACAGTTTAGTGAGAATTACTTATAAACGCGGATGACAAAAAAACAATAACAAAGACCTGAGTGACGTCAACTTCGTTCTATCTATAGATAGTATGCACTTGGCTAAGAAGCTCATAACATTGCCATCCGGAAGTATAACGGACCAACACACAAAACTATGTGTATCCAAGAACGTTTATCGTCGGGTTAATACAGTTCAGTGAACATTATTCATAAACGCGCATGGCAAAAAACAATAACAAAGACCCGGGTAACGTCTACTTCGTTTTATCTATAGATAGTATGCAGATGACGTCACTCAGGCCTTTGTTATTGTTTTTGCCATCCGCGTTTGTGAGTTGTTCTCACTAAACTGTATTATTAACCAGACTATAAAAGTTCATGGTTACACAGAGTTTGTGTGTTGGTCCGTTATACTTCCGGATGGCAATGTTGTGAACTCCTTGGCGAAGCGCATTCTATCTATTGGTACTACGTTATATCCAGCTAGCGGATACTGTGAGTATTTAGTTAAACGCATAGCATCAACATAATCCGCTGTTACAATCCTATCGTTATTATTATAGATAGATCGAAGTTGACGTCACTTAGGCCTTTGTTACTGTTTTTTGACATCCGTGTTTATGTGGTAATTCTCACTAAACTGTATTATCCAGATTATAAAAGTTCATGGTTACACATAGTTTTCTGTGTTGGCCGTTATACTTCCGGATGGTCATGTTGTGAGCTTCTTAGCCAAGCGCTTACTATCTATTGGTACGTTATATCCAGCTAGCGGATACTGTGAGTATTTAGTTAAACGCATAGCATCACCAGAATCCAACTGTTACAATGCTATCGTTATTATTATAGATAGATAATTATCTCACATCGTTCACATTATCCAATATTAGGGCCAATATTACATCATATAGGGAATGAGATTTCAAAACAGATTTAAGAGTAGCGCCCCTTTGTTGGAAGTCGCGTCTTGACAACCAACAGACGCTATCGCCATTATTAGTACCAATCATTAGCGGGAAGTTCAGTAAGTCTAGGAAGAGTTGTCTCATCGTATTGTATTATTTATCAACATCTTTTATTTTTCATTTGTAGTCTACATCATATTTTGTTAACATTTCATGATGGAGAAAACTAAAGAAAAAATATACGTTGATTATGATATGCATTTTTGTGAAGAAATATGAATAATAAATTTTGTATTTGGAGCGCTTGGCTTGTAGTTGGTTTGTTTACAAATAACTTCTCCACCGGTGACGTCCAATCAAGGGACGCTACTCTTCCGCTTACCTCATTCCATATTGAAATAGGACGATGGCATCGCTAGCTTATTATTATAGATAATCTTCCCACATCTTTCATATTATCTAATATTAGCGTCAATATTACATCATATCGAAATAGGACGATAGCATCGCTCGAGATACAATGTCTCATCGTGTAACCGAATCAAGCGACATTGAACGTTGTTAGTGACTGGATGGTGAGTGACAAGGGATGGCCATGTGACCTCGTGGTATGACACTTGCTCTCGGATAGGAATGTCCTGGGGTCGATCGAGCCTTGCTCGGCGCATAGTTGAGTCCTTGGAAAAGATTATTTGCTCACATTCTCTTCTAAGACGGAAAATTATGTGTAAACTCAAACGTTCATAATTGATCGAGGAAATCGTGTGATAACTAGTCACCCATTTGGTAGTATATAGATAGTATGCGCTTGGCTAAGAAACTCATAACATTGCCATCCGGAAGTATGACGGACCAACACACAAAACTGTCTGTATCCATGAACGTTTATAGTCGGGTTAATACAGTTCAGTGAGCATTACTCATAAACGCGGATCATCATCATCATTGCCTTTTTCACCCTGGGTCAGGGTATAGGCCACAGACAAACAGTTTCCATCCTTCTCTATCCTGAGCCAACTTTTTTATCTCATTCCAGGTCTTACCACTTCTCTGTATATCAGCTTCTTTAATTCTTCTCCATGTTCCTCGTGGCCTTCCCCTTGATCTTCTGCCTTGAGGGTTCCAGTCCAATACTTTCTTTGTTATAGTTGAGTCATTCTTTCTAAGCGTGTGTCCAATCCACCTCCATCGTCTTCTTCCTATATCCTCTCCCACTGGTTTCTGCTGTGTTCTTTTCCATACTTCTTCATTTTTTATTCTATCCATCCATTTTATTCTGAGTAGCTTACGCATGCACCTGTTTACGAAAATCTGTACCCTCCTTATACATGCCTGTGATGCGTTCCAAGTTTCACATCCATACAGTAGGACAGACTTCACGTTTGAGTTGAAAAGTCTTAGCTTTAGTTGAAGGGAGATATCTTTAGTTCTCCAAACTCTGTTCAAAGATGTGAATGCAGCCTGTGCCTTTCCTATTCGTGCTTTCACCTCTGCTTCCGTGCCTACATCCTTGCAAATTATACTTCCGAGACAGCAGATAATGTCTATATCTTCGAGTTCCTGATCTTTTACTTTGATCTGCTCCCTTTGACGCGTACCTATCCTCAAGACCTTTGACTTTGCAGGGTGAATTCTTAGACCAATTGATTCCGAGAGGCTGTTTATAATTGTGGTTTTTGCTTGCATCTGGTCCTGGGTGTGGGACAGAAGAGCCAGATCATCTGCAAAATCCAGATCATCCAACTGTGTCCAGGGGGTCCACTGTATCCCATTTCTTCTCCCTTTGGAGGTTTCCTTCATTAGCCAATCAATGGCAAGGATGAACAGGAATGGTGAGAGCAAGCATCCCTGCTTGACACCAGTCTTAATTTCAAAGCTGTCAGTAAGCTGATCTTCATGTACAACCCTGCAACTTGATCCTTCATACATTTCCTTAATGAGGTTTACTATCTTTTCAGGGAGTCCATAATGTGCCAGAATTTTCCACAATGTTGCTCTGTCAATACTGTCGAAAGCCTTCTCGTAATCCAGAAAGTTGACAATAAGAGGAGAGTTCCATTCTATAGACTGTTCTACTATGACTCGCAGAGAGGCAATCTGGTCGGTGGTTGAACGGTTTTTCCGAAAACCTGCCTGTTCGTCCCGCAGTTTAGCATCTGTTGCATTCTTAATTCTCTCTAAAATAATACGGTTGAAAACCTTTCCTGGGATAGAAAAAAGAGTGATGCCTCGATAATTATTACAATTACTGAGGTCCCCTTTCTTTGGAAGCTTGATAAGATGTCCTTCCTTCCAATCCTTTGGAATATCCCGTCATTCCAGATTCTCTCAAATAGTGGGTGCAGGGCCTCAGCATTTCTTTTCGCATCAACTTTTAGAGCCTCCGGTGGAATCTGGTCTGGTCCAGCAGCTTTCCCCCTTTTCATCTTGTTAATGGCACCCACAATCTCTGCTATCGATGGTGGATCACAGCTAATTGGTAGCTCATTCCTTGCAGGCAAAATTTCTGGCTGGTTGTCTGGTGGTGGTCTGTTCAGAAGGCAGTTGAAATGTTCCCTCCATCGTTCAGATTGAGCCTCTTTTCCAAAAATAGTTTTCCCATCTTTGTCTTTGACTGGTACCTCTGGTTTCCCATATTTTCCAGCAAGTGTCTTGGTAGTTTGATAAAGGATCCTCATGTGTCCTCCAGTCGCTGCTGCTTCTGCTTTCTCTGCAAGTCTGTTCATGAATGCTTCCTTGTCTTTCTTCACAGATCTTTTGACTTCCTTAGCTATGGCTCGATACTGCTCTTGGGCATCCAGTCTTGAAGCCCTTGTTCGGCTTGCATTCACTTGTTCCTTCCTTGTTCTCCTCTTTTCAATAAGGTCCAAGGTGGTTGGACTTATCCATTCTTTATGTTCCGATTTCTTTACCCCCAATACCTCGTGGCAAGTTGTTATGTAGACTTCCTTGATCTTTGCCCAATGTGACTCTACATCTATGTCCTCCTCGAGCTCAGTAAGAGGTTGGAATCTATTACTCAATTGTAGTTTGAATTCCTCATTCTTTTCCCCATCAAGTGCATTCACCTCGAATTTTCTTCTTGTATGTGATCTGGCCCCGTGTTTTCTGAGTCGGAGCTTAAGCTTTGCCAATAGCAGGTGGTGGTCTGATCCAACATCTGCCCCTCTCCGTACTGTCACATCTTCCAATGAACGTCTGAATCTACGAGAGATACAAAAATGATCAATCTGATTCTCTGTCACACCATCTGGTGAGACCCAAGTTGCTTTGTGGATCCTCTTATGGGGAACACTGATCCTCCAATCACCAAACTGTTGAATGCACAGAAATTTGCAAATCTCTCTCCATTATCATTCATTTCTCCCATGCCATGACGTCCCATGATACCTTCATAGCCTACGTTATCTTGTCCCACTTTTGCATTAGCATCTCCCATCAATATGTTGATGTCTTTCCTTGGCAACTTGTCAATGACTTGTTGTAGCAGACCATAAAATGTATCTTTGTCCTCATCTGTTGCATCATTTGTTGGGGCATAGATCTGTACGATGTTCATGCTGATCTTCTTACTCCGTGTTGTAAAGGACGCCATGATGATCCTTTCTCCGCATTGTTCCCATCCTCTCAGTGACTTCTGGGCAAACTTGCTTAGAATTATTCCTACTCCCTGTGTATGAATCCCGTCCCCTCTCCCTGAATATAAAATCTTCTCCCCAGACTTGAGGTGTTTCTGTCCGGATTGTATCCAGTGGGTTTCGCTTACTCCAAGTATATGCAGCCTGTATCTTCTCATCTCAGTCACAACTTGAGAGCTTTTTCCTGCTTCATACATGGTGCGAACGTTCCACGACGCAATTCGAAGCTGCTTGTTTGGCGAAGACGTCATCGGGTCAGCAGAGTCCTTTCGGCTTTGTCTGTTGTCCTTCATAAATTCTGTAATTCCAGAAACTCTTCGGTCGCCCAAGCTAAAAAAAGGATTTAGTTTGTCTGTCTGTGTTTCTGTAACGGTTTGAGTTTAACGGAAAGGGGTGTTAACCCTTTGCCAACCCCCAACCTGGAGGACCAGGTGACTCAAAGATGGGGGAATCACACACCATTAGTCGCCTTTTACGACACGCTGGATTGGCGTTGGGCTATTCTTGACCCTCTCAGTTGAGGGACCCCGGACACCACACGGGGTATAAACGCGGATGACAATAAACAATAACAATGACCTGAGTGACGTCATCTTCGAACTATCTATATTATGGACCGGGTAAGCCTGGGACGAGGTAGAGCAGAAATAGGGATGACCATCATGAATTGGATTCAACAGTCTGATGTCATGTCCGCCCAGGAACCCACAACTTGGTTCTAAACAAAGAAAATGTGTACTATTTATTCTTCATGCTGGCTAAAAAATTTTCACATGTCATGAGATCAGAATGTATAAATAAAAGTCAAAACATCATCAGAGCTATAATTTTTCTCTCTTCTGGATACACTTTTATGCTGGTCGGAGAAGTATTTCATGAGGGCGTCCGCCATTGCTCCGATAGTTTAGAACCAGTTGCTAAGTTACTACGCGTCATTACGAGGGAAGTGACGTCACGACTGCTGAAGCCTATTGCTATGGTCACCGTAGCCGTATATTTGTTTACAGCTAGAGATCCCTACACATGTGTGAGGAAGATTTGTTTGGTTGTTTGTTTTTAAGGCTTTTACGGCGCTTGCAACACATTGGGGTCAGTGAGCGCTTAGAGTCTGATGTCTCGGAGTTACAGTGCTATATAAGTTTTCAGCATTATTATTATTTATTATTATTATTAAGGTCATATCAGCGCCAGTAAAAAGGAAGAAAATGGGATAGTAAAAGTTTTAGAATTACAATAAAAGCAACCGGGGAAGGTAAGACAAAGGAGAATTGGTTCAAACAGGAAACAGATTTTGATGTAGATTCCAAGAGCACACTATCAAAGTACTTAGTTTGAGGTCACCTAAAAGTCTCATCTATACACAAGCACAGGTCCCAACTAGGAGGAATACACTCGAATGTTTAGAAATCATAACAAAACATAATACAGTGCACAACCGAGAGATGATTTACAAGGGGGGGGGGGATACCATCTCCAAAAACCACATCTGTTTTCCTCTCAGCCAGGACATCCGGCCAGGCCCAGAACAAAACCAAGTAATCTCATTCCAAGACAAAGACAGAAAGCAAATTGGAAAACAGATAATATAGGGGGATAGAAGACACAGTAAGTCACTCCCTGCCCACTATGGGAGGTCAGGAACCCCACCCAGATACAGGGAGATAGAAGACACAGTAAGTCACTCCCTGCCCACTATGGGAGGTCAGGAAACCCACCCAGATACAGGGGGATAGAAGACTATGTTAAAGCCTGATAGTGAAATCCAAAAGGACTGGCAGTTTGAGGTCATTAGTGAGTTGTCGTTAGTAGAGCTCATGGAAACAAGTCATTTCATTGGTTGAACTATTGAATTCAACTCACGATTTGTTTTCTTTTGTAGCAAAAGACTGGCATTCTGACGTCATTTTTTGGTCAGTATCAGGCCATAACTTTACGAAGTCCACGGACTATTACCGATGTGCTCGTTAAGCACTTTAACTGCTCAGGCTTGGCTAAGAAGCTCACATACTTGCCATATGGAAATATATAACGGACCAACACACAAACTTTGTGTAACCATGAACTTTCAGTCTGGTGAATACAGTTTCGTTGAATTACTCATGAACGTGAATGGCAAAAAAAAACGGTAACAAAGACCTGAGTGACGTCATCTTCGTTCTATCTATATGGGTAACGCCCATTCGGTGGAGACTTTTTCTTTACTTTTTCCTATAGATAGAATGAAGTTGACGTCACTAAGGTCTTTGTTATTGTATTTTGTCATCCACGTTTATGAGTAATTCTCACTAAACTGTATTAACCTGACTGTAATCGTTCTAGGTTACAAAGTTGTTTTTGTGGCGTTTTTTTTTTTTGTTTTTGTAGTTGCACACATATGTAATGGCTTATGATCGTATAGTGGCTTTTTGATAGATGGTAATGATATTCCTTTGCATTGTGTTGTAGATGTTAATAATGGCTAAAGAGTTCAAGGACAGATGATGATAGTTGAATGTACAACATCAAGACATTCAAATAAAAGTCCAGATTCCAAGTTTCATTTCTTACTGCTTTATTTTTTGTGATAAATTCCAAATCCAAATCAAATAGCATTGTCATAATTCAATCAGTTTCATAAATTCCAAATCCTTAAAATCAATCCAAATGTAAAGTCATTTTGCCTAATTAACCATCTTCAATATAGGTGGAATATTTCTAAGCCCGTAAAATAAAGATTCTTAGTAGGATAATAGAACTAGCAGCATACTAGGAAAGTGCAGCTCATGGTGAAGTAGAATGGAGAAACGAATGTAGAATCCAGAATCGTTCTTTTTATCCTTTGTAAACTGTCCCACAATTCCTTTAACCAAAGGTCAGTTTTTACGCCCAAATAATCGGTGCGCCCAAATAACAATTACTGTACGCCCAAATAATACTGCACGCCTAAATTATAAATACCAACTATAATTTAATACGTTTATCCCCAAATACCAAGTAACACCGATCAAAAAATAGTAATTTTCTCGTACTCAATATAATGACCATGATTAACTGATATAGATAGTATGCAGATGACGTCACCCAGGCCTTTGTTATGGTTTTTGCCATCCGCGTTTGTGAGTTGTTCTCACTAAACTGTATTAACCAGACTATAAAAGTTCATGGTTACACAGAGTTTGTGTGTTGGTCCGTTATACTTCCGGATGGCAATGTTGTGAACTCCTTGGCCAAGCGCATTCTATCTATATAAGAACCGTGAACTCACTAAACCCACTTGCTGTAAGCTAACTCTCTTACATTTTGTGTGTTGGTCCTTTTATATTTCCGGATGGCAATGTTGTGTGCTTCTTAGCCAAGCTCATCCTATCTATAATTTACCTATCGTGAAAAGGATTGAGAAATCCGTTCACAACAGATGAAATCAAGCGGCAAGAATAGTTATAGAAGAAATAATGGGAGCGATCTATATTCATGGGTTTTTTTTCCAACCAAGTCATCAATCACGTGATTTGTTGCTGTCCAACGATTGGGTATTTCTGAACAAATGTAAACACGTTGCTTTGTTTATGAAGGTTGTAAACATACCGATGTGTCAAGCTGAACAAAATGACCAATCGAAATGTTAGATAGTTCAAAATCTGTGAACACTGGTTACTATGTAGGTCACTTTGAGCACATTTTGCAATGTGACCAATGACCTCGAGCACATGGAAAGTTAATATAGATCATGCCCATTGAGAACACAACGACTCCAATGCTTTTGACTTTACACTGGCTTCCCATCAGGGCAAGGGTGCCCTTTTTACAGTTGAATGGACACGATCTATAGATAGTTCAAAGATGACGTCACTCAGGTCTTTCTTATTGTTTTTTTGCCATCCGCGTTTATGAGTAATGCTCACTGAACGGTATTAACCCGACTATAAACGTTCATGGATACACACAGTTTTGTGTGTTGGTCCGTCATGTTTCCGGATGGCAATGTTATGAGCTTCTTAACCAAGCGCATACTATCTATATTAACTTTCCATGTGCTCGAGGTCGTTGGTCACATTGCAAAATGTACTCAACATGACCCACTTAGTGAAAAGTTTTCACAGCTTTTGAAATGTCTAACATCACTATTGGTCATTTGATTCAGCTTGACACATGGGTATGTTTATAACATTTGTAAACAAAGCAGCGTGTTTATATAATTTGTTGAAATGTCCAATCGTTGTACAACAACAAAGCATGTGATCGATGACAAGGTTGGACGAAAACATGAACATAGATAGTATGCGCTTGGCTAAGAAGCTCATAACACTGCCATCCGGAAGTATAACGGACCAACACACAAAACTGTGTGTATCCATGAACTTTAATAGTCTGGTTAATATAGTTTAGTGAGAACAACTCACAAACGCGGATGGCAAAAAACAATAACAAA
>NC_088372.1:3526586-3529086 GCF_034508935.2 Berghia stephanieae | reverse complement strand
AGGGTGCTAATGCCAACAATTTATATTTTTGACCAGTTTAAACATTTAATTCGCTTTCTAAGTATCTGGTTCGTTCCGACATAATACCGTTTTGAGACGATGGGTCACAAATAAAAAATGAATCCTAGACAGCTAAAAGCTATGGACTGCAAATGGCAATAAACAAAAATGATTCAAAAGCATCAAAAAGATAAGAAGAAAAAAAAAAGGAACAAAATACCAAAGACGGCACGTTTCGGACTGAAAACCCTTCCGTTAAAAAATAGAGCTTTTATATAGCGCAATATCCACTAAATGTGCTCAAAGCTCTTTACAAGGGGTACCTGGTCAACAGCAACATTTAACATGTAGGACGGGACATGCCGCCTGTTAGGCGATATTATAATTTTTCGGACAAAGACAACGCTATTAACGGCCAGGTACTCATTTTACATCTGAGTACGGTGAGAGAATGTGAGTAAAGAGCCTTTTCCAAAGACTCAACTATGCGCCGAGCGCGAGGCTCGAACACAGTACGGAGTGTCATACCACTAGACCACATAGCCGCACCTCAGCCAACAATAACAAAAAAAAAAACAATAAATATAGTTCTAGAAAACCAGATCTAGGTAAGAAGAATAAATTCCAAGATTATTTTTTTTATATCTACAGTAAGCACGAACTGAATATTTCTCTGTCGTCAATCTATGTTTATAGGAATGTGTATATGTCTTCATTATTTTTTTTGGGGGGGGGGGGGGTGGAGGGGGTGGGGAGGGGGGAGGGGGGGGGTTGTTGGCTGAGGAAGGGTTTTGAGCCCGAAACGTTCCGTGTTTGTTTGTTGTTTTTTTGTTTTGTTTTGTTTTGTTTTTTTTAGTTCCTTTTTGAAGCTGTTATATGTTACAGTGAATGACATAATCAGTCGGTTGGTGAAAAGGGTCATTTGAAAAAAATCAAAAATCAGTTCTTGTCATAAATGATTAAATCAACCCTTTTTGTACATCTTCGGGAATTATCAAAGCTTAAATTTCACTTTTAAATTTTTTTTACAGCTAGTCAATTTGAGAAAGTGTGAAATTTGAGAAAAGTTGCTGGATACCTTTCCCATACATCTGACCATAACTTCATGAAAAATCACCCAATTTACTTCAAATAAAGATTAAAATACTCTGGAGAGCATATTCTTTCAGAAAATGAAAGTGATGCAAATCCAAAATTTTCATCTTCGGACTGATAATGTCATGCACTGACACATAGTCAGTTTTGTTTATCGTTTTGTGCGGCTATGTATCTTGTGGTATGACACCCGCTTTCGGATCGGAGGGTCCTGGGTTCGAGCCTCGCCCTCGGCGCATAGTTGAGTCCTTGGAAAAGGCTCTTTACTCACATTCTCTCACCGTACTCAGGTGTAAAATGAGTACCTGGCCGTTAACAGCGTTGTCTTTGTCCGAAAATTGTAATATCGCCTAACAGGCGTCATGTCCCAATGTTAAACGTTGCTGTTGACCAGGGATCCCTTGTAAAGCACTTTGAGCACATTTAGTGGATATTGCCCTATATTATAGCTCAATTATTTTTTTTTGTTTAATTTTTTTTTCAAATTTATCGGCTAACTTTTCCCCACAGCGGAACTATTTCGTAATACAGCAATACGTATTACTACTCGCCGACTTCCTGTGTTACCAGTCAGATGACCTTGACATCAGAATATGTTTAGCATTCAATCGTCTGATGTCACGGCCGCCCAGCAACCACCAGCTTGGTTCTAAACAAAGAAAATCGGTACTTCTTTATTCTTCTTGCTGGCTAGAACTTTTTCACATGTCATAATGTGATCAGAACGTGTAAAAGTCAAAACATGATCAGATTTATAATGATTTTCTCCTCTGGATACACTTTTATGCTCGTCGGAGAAATATATTTCATATGGGCGGTTACGGAAATAATGGAGTCCGCCATTGTTCCGATAGTTTAGAACTAGCAGTTACTATGCGTCATGACGAGGGAAGTGACGTCACGACTGTTGATCCCCATTGAGAATAGCGTTTATCTAGCGGAGTAATACTCAACTCTCAGCAAAGCGCCACCAGTGACACCAGTTTAGTTGCGAGTAGGCGTACAAGGAGATTATTTTAATTCACTCAACCCTAACGGCTATGTGGTCTAGTGGTATGACACTCGCTTTCGGATCGGGAGTTCCTGGGTTCGAGCCTCGCGCTCGGCGCATAGTCGAGTCCTTGGAGAAGGCTCTTTACTCACATTCTCTCACCGTACTCGGGTGTAAAATGAGTACCTGGCCGATAACAGCGATGTCTTTGTCCGAAAAATTGTAATTTCGCCTAACAGGCGTCATGTCCCGTCCTAAATGTTAAATGTTGCTGTTGGCCAGGGACCCCTTGTAAAGCGCTTTGAGACCACTTTAGTGGATATTGCGCTATATAAAATCTCATTTTTAAAGCTCACTTAAAGTACTCATTTTACACCTGAATGTGGGAAGAAAATGTGAGTAAAACCTTTTCCA
>NC_088372.1:3516586-3521586 GCF_034508935.2 Berghia stephanieae | reverse complement strand
ACCGTACTCGGGTGAAAAATGAGTACCTGGTCGTTAACGGCGTTGTCCCTGTCGGAAATATTGGTGATATTGCCTTAGAGGCGTCATGCTTTATTCTACATGTAAAATGTTGCTGCTGTTGGCCAGGAAGAACCCCTTGTAAAGCGCTTTGAGCACGTTTAGTGGATATTTCGCTATATTATAAAAGCGTAATTTTTTAATAAATAGTATGCGCTTGGCTAAGAAGCTCACAACATTGCCATCAAGAAGTATAACGGACCAACACACAAAACTATGTGTAACCATGAATTTTATAGTCTGGTTAATACAGTTTAGTGAGAATTACTCATAAACGCGGATGGCAAAAAAAAACCAATAACAAAGACCGGAGTGACACCATCTTCATTCTATCTATATTTTTAGGAACTGTGTATTCAGTCCACCGGAAATAAAAATATTTAAAAATAACCATATATCGTCGATACTTACCTTAGTCAATACTGGCGACATTGATGCTTAGCCTATTGTAGGTTAGGCATCATCATAAATGGACAGGCATAAAATTTATGGCAATTTGACGGCTTAATAATATCATTTACAGCGTTATATTCACTCTCGGAAAGTCTTGATTGAGAGTTGCTCGAAATCGGCGCCCGAGTTTCTTACAGTGGCTGCCAGATAGCCATTGGCCTCACCAATTTGACCAAAATTACTACAAAGAGAATAATGTTTCTATAATTAATTTTAAATTGACATTTATATCTACTTTTAATTTTTCGGAGTCCGTTAGAATTTTTGTGATTATCAAAACGGATTATTTTTCCAAGGAGATCAGAGTTTTAGTATTGTTTGCCCAAGTAAGATTCAATTTGGTCTCTTTTTACATCGATCACTGGCCTCGAGCACGCCTGTGCCCCATTCTACTAGCCCTATCTATCTCTCTCTATCTCTAAGCTCTCCCCCCCACCCCCCCCCCTCTCTCTCTCTCTCTCCCTCTCTCTCTCTCTCTCTCTCTCTCTCTCTCTCTCTCTCTCTCTCTCTCTCTCTCTCTCTCTCTCTCTCTGACGCTCCCTCAAACATATTCAAGACCCTATAACTATAAAGTTGTGCTCTTAAATATTTTGTATTTTTTATTATTTTTTTTTGTTCGTGTTTGTTTCGTTTTTCCCCTGAGTCATATTGTTACGTACAAGGAATGCACAAGGCAATACATTTTGACGTCTCACTGTGTTCTAATTTAAAATAATAATATTATTAAAAGTGAGTAAAAGAAAAACAATAAAACTTTTCAAGTCACCAGGAATGGTGTCAACGTGTTGAAGTTGAAAACTAAGAATTTTTTTGCCAAGGGAGTACAACAAAAAAAAAAAAAAAAAAGAAAGAGAGATAGAAAGAAAATATTATACCGAGACATGAGCTCGAACACCTAACTCACCCCACCCCGGTTACAATTACACTGTGCAAAAACAGCCGCCCACCTTGCCTTCTCGCGCTCGGTCAAACAATTTAGCCCGTATAATTATAATCTTTTCCGGTGGACTGAATACACAGCTTTGTATTCAGTCCACTGGTGGACTGAAAACACAGTTCCATATTTTTATTTACTATTTCACACCGTATCATTGCCCAATTCCTCATAAGCCGTGACTTGTGAAACATTTTCCAAAAGCCCCTCACAATACAATTATCCAATCATAATCATTGACCAAGTTTCACAATCATCCAATTTGCCAGATAATCATAAACAATTAAGCCATTATCTTAATCTGCACCATCGGATACGTATTATTGTTTTGGAACCAAAATTATAGATACAAAACATATATATATATATATATATATATATATATATATATATATATATATATATATATATATATATGTATATATATATATATATATATATATATATATATATATATATATATATATATATATATATAAAGCACCGATAGTTGTACACAATTCAAACGATTCATCTACATAGGCATCGGAATGATGCTGTGCGTATAGGTAAAATAAAATACTCACCAATTGTGCCTGCCAGATCAATTGTTCCAATACGCGATATTGTTTGTGTGTAATCTTAAAAATTGAGTAGGTATACATTTTTAGAGAGAATAAAGTGAAAACTAATCACTCAACTGGCTGTCTAAAAATAATAATTAAGAGCCGAGTGACGTCAACTTCGTGATATTATCTTAATCTATAAAACAAAGTCAATTTGTAGTCATCGACTCAAGGTACGTAAATCGTTTTTTTTAAAATACGAGTAGATACAACAGGTTCTTCTTGTGTGGGGGTTTTTTGTTTGTTTGTTTGTTTGTTTTTTTGTTTTTTTTGTTTTTTTTTTTTTTGTTTTTTTCTTTAGGGGAGGGGGGGGGCGGTTATTTCATTTTGCATTTTGGTTTGTTTCGTTTGTTTCTTTTTTTTTTATGCTTCTCTTTCAAATTATTTTTTGTTGTTGTTTTTCTTTTTGTTTGTTGTTTGTTGTTTTTTTTTCTTTTTGTATGTATTTTTGTAGCTTTATTTTTTGTGTTTTGTTGGGGTTTTTTTTTTTGTTTTGGTTTTTATTTTGATTTGTTTTGTTTTGCTGTTTTTATTTATCTATTTTATTTTTTTTTTTTTTTGGTTCGTTTATTTTCTTGAGAAAAAGTTCACTTTGACACGTATTGTTGTAAACCACCTGGTCAAAAAGGGAGATAATACCGGAACTAACCGTAGCCATCGTTATGTTATAGCCTGACACTGAAATCCAAAAGGACTGGCAGTTTGACGTCATTATTTGGTTTATGCACCGCCTAGTGAGTTGTCGTTAGTAGAGCTCATGGAAACGAGTTATTTCATTGGTTGAACTATTGAATATAACTCACGATTTGTTTTCTTTTGTGGCAAAAGACTGGCATTTTGACGTCATTTTTTGGTCAGTGTCAGGCTATAACTTTACGAAGGCCACGAATTAACCCTCACCGTACCAACTACATAAAAATGTGTTTTGTTTTATTAATTTTGGAAAATGTATCTTTCGTGCGGTTATGTGGTCTTGTGGTATGACACTCGCCATTCGGATCGGAAGTTCTTGGGTTCGAGCCCTACTCTTAGCGTGAATAGTTAAAGTGCTTGGAAAGGACTCTTGACTCACATTCTCTCACCGTACACGGTTGAAAAAATGGGTACCTGACTGTTAACGGCATTGTCCCTATCGGAAAAATTGGTGATATCGCCTTACAGGCGTCATGTCTTGTCCTACATGTTAAGTGTTGCTGTTGGCTAGACTAAGAACTCTTTGCAAAGCGCTTTGGGCAAGTTAAGTGGATATTGCGCGATATAAAAGCTTAAGTTATTTATTTGCAGGCTTTTCACCGACATAAGAATTTTGTTTAACCCTCTCCATACCAACTTTAGGAAAAGCGTCACATTCGTTACGATACAACCAACATTTTTTCTTATTCAAATTTCTTTTGGATATCATAAAATTTAAAGAAAATGAACACAGTGTGTTGTAGAGCATGTTTTGCTAAATAAATTATGTATGGCAAGATCTTAGATATTATGTTGTTTTTGAGTGATTAAAAAAATATTTTTGTGTGTAAGTTTGGTGTGAAGTTTTGGGGAAAATCCTGAAAATGGCTGGTAAGGAGAGAGTTAACCCTCTCCTTGCCAGCAATTTTCAGAATTTTCCCTAAAACGGCACACCCAACAAACACAAAATAGATTTTTATCACTCAGTTACAATAGCAGTAAAATTCTTGCAATACATAATTTCTGTAGCAAAACATGCTTTACAGCACACTGTTCATTTCCTTAAGATTTTATGATGTACAAGAGATATTTGAATAAGAAAAATGTTGGTTGTATCGTAACGAATGTGACGATTTTCCTATCGATAGTATGCCCTTGGCTAAGAATCTCATAACATTACCATCCGGAAGTATAACGGACCAACACATAAAACATTGTGTAATTATGAACTTTTATAGTCGGGGTAATACAGTTTAGTGAACATTACTCAAAAACGCGGATGGCAAAAAACAATAACAAAGACCTGAGTGACATCAACTTCAAACTATCTATAGTTGGTATGGAGAGGGTTAATGAAAACACTTTGCATATAAATGAGATATTGTCTTCGAGATATTTACATAATAAATTACATGTTTTGCATTTTCATTTAACATTTGGGCCCCACCTCCGATAACAGAAACAGATCTAAACAATTAAAAAAAAAAAACAGTCTCCTTGTGATAGTCTCTGAAATCTATCTCACTCTGTCACCTTTTCGTGTTCTCTGGCAGATTATTCCGTGAAATTGGATTCAATAGTCTGATGTCTCATCGCCCAGCAATGGCGGCCATCGTGGTTCTAAAGAAAGAAAATCGGTACTTTATATTCTTCATGCTGGCTAGAACTTTTCATGTCTTGTGATCAGAACGTGTAAAAGTCAAAACATTATCAGATTTATAATGGTGTTTTTTTCCCCCTCTGGATACGCTTTTATGCTCGTCGGAGAAATATTTCATAAGGGCGTCCGCCATTGTTCCGATAGTTTAGAGCCAGTTACTAAGTTACCATGCGTCATTACCAGGGAAGTGACGTCACGACTGTTGAAGCGTATTGAAGTGACGTAACGAAAGGACTATTTACTGAAATGGGCTGTTTTGATATTTGGTACAGTTACAGTTACAGTATTGGTGCGACTGAAAATAAAAACATTTTTTTTTCTTTGAATGTTGCTAAATATTCAAGACATACGATATTGTGCATAAATCTTCTTATAAATAGTATACGCTTGGCTAAGAATCTCACAATATTGCCATCCGGAAGAGTATAGAAAGAGTAAGTTGACGTCACTTTGGTCTTTGTTTTCTTTTTTTTTTTTTTTTTTGCCATCCATGTTTATGAGTAATTTTCACTAAACGTTATTATCCAGACTATACAAGGTTACACATAGTTTTGTGTATTGGTCCGTTATACTTCCGGATGGCAATATTGTGAGCTTCTTAGCCTAGCGCAAACTATCT
>NC_088372.1:3499086-3511586 GCF_034508935.2 Berghia stephanieae | reverse complement strand
TCTTTACTTCACCCGTCTCCAAATTCGACTCTCTATCACTGATACCTTATGTTTGTCATTTAATATACAATTATTAAAGATGCACTGAGTCAAAAGCATTACAAAAGTCGAGATAAATGACATCAATATCATATTTTTAATCTCTCAACTCATCTAAGCCTTCCATTACCTGTAAAAATTGAGTAGCACAAGAACTTTTTCATCCAAATTCATGTTGAAAATCGTTTTGTAAATTGTTATCTTCAAGATTGTTCCCCCATTATCTAATCTCGTCTTACATGTTAAGTGTTATTGTTGTTACTGGAACATTTTGTCATTCGTTGTGCGCTGCCAAAAGCAGGATTCGAACCATAGACATAATTAATAGATCGCAAGCCGACGAATGTCATGTAGCCCACAACAAGATCATGAGAGTAAATTCTTGTTTTATATATCTGTGTCATAGGGTGGATGTAGATGACTCTTCAAGTAACAGCCAAGATCATGGATACCGTCACGTTGTGGCAGAAAGATCCACAGACGAGCAGCACAGGCGGGTCGTCAGAGTAGGGGATGAGCTTTTCTAGTGAGTTGATTTCATATTAACATAATTCATTTAATTAACTTGACATTTTATATAGAGGAAAATCAACCAGAACGTGCTCAAAGCGCTTTACAAGGGGTATCCAGCCAACACGTAACATTTAGGATGAGACATGGTGCCTGGAAACGATGCCAACACTGGTAATGACCAGGTACTAATTTTACACCTGAGTACGGTGAGAGAATGTGAGTAAAGAGCCGTTTCCAAGAACTCAACGATGCGCCTAGCGGGGGCTAGAACACTGGACTGATTACATACACACTTCCAAGGATTTTGGAACCGGAAAAGTAGGTGTGACGTCAAGACTTGTCTTCCCAATTATCGTTGTGGTCGTCCTTTATATTTACCCTGTCCAAGCCTCGAGAAAACAACTGCCATGACTTTATCTGCATGTATTTTCCTTGATCTCTGAATAGGAGTTTCTTAGTAATTCTAGGTCTGTTTTTTTCTTAAAATCATATTCTTATTATTATTATTTATGTATCTTTACTGTATATTATTATTTATTATTATTTATTAATTTATTTATTTATTTATTATTTATTTATTTATCTATCTATTTATTTATTTTTTATTTATCTATCTATCTATTTATTTATTCTTTATTCAATATTTATTTATATTTTTGTATCATATACATTTATTTATTTATTTATTTATTTATTAACTATTTATTTTTATTATTATTCATATCATTTATTATTATCTATTATTTATTACTTTATTTTTATCTATTTTATCATCTAGTCATCATATCATATATTATATTATATCATATATTATTATATTATATCATTATATCATATCAATCATATCATATCTATCATATATATCATATTCATTCTATCATATCATATCATATTCATATCATATATTCATATCATATCATATCATACATAATCATATCATATTCATATCATATCATATCATATCATATCATATCATATCATATCATATCATATATCATCATATCATATCATATCATATCATATATTCATATCATACATATCATATCATATCATATCATAGTATCATATTCATATCATAGCATATCATACATATCATATCATATCATATCATACATCATATCATATCATATCATATCATACTTTATTCATATCATATCATATATACATATCATATCATATCATATCATATATCATATCATACATATATACATATCATATCATATCATATCATATCATATCATTAATCATATCATATCATATCATATCATATCATATCATATCATACATATCATATCATATCATATCATATCATATCATATCATATCATATCATATCATATCATATCATATCATATATTCATATCATATCATTCATATCATATCATATCATATCATATCATATCATATCATATCATATCATATCATTTCATACCATAGTATCATATCATATCATATCATATCATATCATATCATATCATATCATATCATATCATTTCATACCATAGTATCATATCATATCATATCATATCATATCATATCATACCATATCATATCATATCATATCATATCATATCATATCATATCATATCATATCATATCATATCATATCATATCATTTCATATCATATCATTGGGTCATTGCACACCGATTGGCCATTACGTAACTTTTCATTCATAGCTCCATGCCTCTGGAACGCACTTAGTCCTCGGACAAAGTCCTGTGAAAATTTATCATCTTTCAGGAAATGTCTGAAGACTGAGTTGTTCCGCGAGGCTTATTTTTCATAAAATAGATGTTGCTTAGATTTATTTTTTTTGTATGCATGCTTATTATGTATCATGTAGTGTCGTGATTTTCAATTTGTTGTTTTTAAACATTTTTATTTTTATTTTTATTATGTAAAGCGCCACAGAGCACGATTACCGTGGATGTTTCGGCGCTATATAAATTCATTATTTACTAATTTACTACTGATTACTAATTACTAATTTACTAATTACTGGTCTTGTAATTAAAATTCATGAATGTGTGAATACTGCTCGCAGCGTTAAGGACGATGAGGACAAGAGCGATGGCCATGATGCCAAAGTCATCCACAAACGGTCGGCCATTCGAGATGAAGCCTACAGGTGGACTGACAAAACGGTCCCTTATACCTTTGATGACAGTTTTGGTAAGTTGAAATAGTTGTCAAACGAGTTGCAATAGTTGTCAAACGAGTTGCAATAGTTGTCAAACGAGTTGAAATAGTTGTCAAACGAGTTGAAATAGTTGTCAAACGAGTTGAAATAGTTGTCAAACGAGTTGCAATAGTTGTCAAACGAGTTGAAATAGTTGTCAAACGAGTTGGAAAACAAATTCAACTCCATTTTCTAGCAATATCATTTCGTTATCCCCCCCCCTCCCTAAATAGTGCGGCTATGTGGTCAAGTGGTATGACACTCACTTTCGGATCGGAAGGTCCTGGGTGCGATCGAGCATCGCTCAGCGCATATTTGAGTCCTTGGAAAAGGCTCTTTACTCACATTATCTCACCGTACTCAGGTGCAAAATTAGTACCTGGCCGTTAACAGCATTGTCTCTGTCCGAAATAAAAAATATAATATCGCCTAACAGGCGTCATGCCCCATCCTATTTGATAACTGTTGCTGTTGGCTAGGGAACCCTTGTAAAGCGCTTTTAGCACGTTTAGTGCATATTGCGCAATATAAAAGCTCATTTTTTTATAAATAGTAACGAGTATTGATATCAAGAGTATGATAATAATTTGTGACGTCAGATAATCAAATGTTAACCCTCTCCTATTGGAAAATCGTCACATTTGTTACGGTGCAACCGTCTCTTTTCTCATTCAGATTTCATTTCTTTTTGCTATAGCTATAAAAACTTGACATTCTCTAATAGAACCCATATTGGTGAACAATTTTATGGATAGAATGTTCTTTTTGCTATTCTGTTTGAGTAAGATATGTCTGTTTTTGTGTTGGGTATGTGTAAGTTTTGGGGAAAATTCTGAAAATGGCTGGTAAGGAGAAGGTTAAATTATACTTTTAAAAAATATTGTTTTAAAAAAAGAAGTTTCGTTTAAGTATATTTGAAGGCAGGTTTTCCAAACTTCGTTAGAGATTTTCCATCCATGAGATGAATTGAAATGTAAATTTTATATTAAGCATCATCTGGCACAAAAAATTTCCTTAGATAGATTTGTGTGAATTTGAAGTTTAAATATTATGATAAAATAATAGACCGGATGAGAAATTTTAGGGGAGATAATCCTAAATATCTCGAAATGGGGAAAACGGAGATTTGGGAAACAACTCTTCATAATTTGTAAATGTCTTTTATTCAGAGATAACGTTTTCAGAGTAACAATTTGAGCTTGGGCTATTTTATAGGGAAATATCCACTAAACGTGTTCAAAGCGCTTTACAAATGTTCATCTCGCTCTAGCTAAGTTTGCAGCACTGCATTTCTGCTGATGTCTGGTTTTATTTCAGTCTCCGCTTGTACTTTTAATAAACTGCGAAGTAGACAAATTTCCACAATGGGATGAATAAAGGGAATTATATCTTCATTATTTATATTTACACACGGAATCAACTCTTTTGCATGGAAGGCTTCAACTCAGAACAGAATGTCATAATAATAATGATATATCTTTATTGTCCCCAAAAAAGTGGCAATTTGTCATTTGGTTACACATTTATAACAATACAATATTGACATAGACACATTCACACAAGATGCACACTAGTAACATAGTAGTTATCGTAAAAAAAAAATTAATAAAAAAAAACAAAAACCGGCATCAACAACATTATCATCTTCATGGGGATTAGTCATTTAAGTTGTCCATATCACGTGGTTGCATTCAACCAATCAGGATGCGAGTTTGTCCGAGTCATGTCTGGTAATCAATGGGAGGGTCGCTGAACACGAACTTGCTGTCTGCATTCCTGACTGATGTTTTCCACGTCAAAGCACTAATGAGCTTAATCACTTAAATGCCATTTCGGGTAAAAACATCGTTTTTAAAAATTTGGCCAGAAAACTCTTCCCTCAAATATCCATCAATTTTAATGACCTTCACCTTAGCAAAACCTTTCAAACCTTGGATTTCCTTGAAGATTTCAGGAAATCCCAGGTTTGAGAGTTTTTGAGAAGACGAGGATAATATAAATCGATTGATATTTGAAGGACAAGTTTTCATGCCAAATTTTAAAATACCGTACAATGGTTTTTCCACTGTAAAGCAGCTAAATGGTTAATAGGCTGTATAATAATCGTATTAACCATCATTACTACATGCCGTCAAATTATATATGTATATATATATATATATATATATATATATATATATATATATATATATATATATATATATATATATATATATATATATATATATATCAAATGCAGCTATTTGATTGGTGAATAATTTGTTATTCCTAAGCACTGTTATAACGATGTTATAATAATTATAACTAATCATTACGCATTGAATTGCATTCATATGTGTCGCATCGTTTCTAAACGGTATTATATCCGGATGGTTTCGATGTTAAAAAAGCTATTGATGCTATGCGTTTAGGTAAAATACCCACAACATCCGTCCGCCGGATATATCGTACCAACACAGAGACAAAAATAAAAAAAAGCGTTGTGTTTTACCTTAAAAGTTTATATATAATCTGGTTGATAGAATTTAGTGAGAACTAATCAATTAAAATGGCTGCCGAAAATCAGTAACAAAGAGCTGAGTGACGTCAATTTAGTTCCATTGACTCACCAATCTGCCAATACTGCACAGGGGCACGTCAAACCATCGATCATCTGGTCCTGCAATGCCCAGTAACAAAATTAGAAGGGGGGTACGAAACGATCTTTGAAGCCGGAGATGACCTGACATCATGGATCGACAAACATAATTTGGAGGTGTAGCCATACGCTACTACTACTACTGTTACAGCTACTGCTGCTGCTGCTGCTGCTGCTGCTGCTGCTGCTGCTACTGCTACTGCTACTGCTACTACTACTACTACTACTACTACTACTACTACTACTACTACTACTACTACTACTACTACTACTACTAGTAGTAGTAGTAGTTCCATCTAAATTTACAACTCAAAATTGGAGATTGAGTTAAGCTAGAACTAGATCTAGAATGTTTGTTTTATTGGGGATAACGAATGCTATTTCTACAACTGACAAAAACTGAAATCTCATGATATGACAGTACAGGTCATTTTAACTAAATAATTTTTTTTTAATTGAGATTTATTATATAGCGCAACATCCACTAAATGTGCGCAAAGCGCTTTACAAGGGGTCCCTGGTCAACAGCAACATTTAACATGTAGGACGGGACATGACGCCTGTTAGGCGATATTACATTTTTTTCTCGGACAGACACAACGCTGTTAACGGCCAGGTACTTATTTTACACCTGAGTATGGTGACAGAAAGTGAGTAAAGATCCTTTTCCAAGGGCTCAACTATGCGCCGAGAGCGAGGCTCGAACCCAGGACCTTCCGATCCGAAAGCGAGTGTCATACCACGAGATCACATAGCCGCACGTTTATAAATTTTATTCCGTTTCTATGCTCAGGTCCCAAGGCCAAAGCACTGGTCAGGAAAGCAATGGACGAGTGGTCAAGTCACACCTGTGTCAAATTCAGGCCGGCCAGGTCATCGAACAAAAACAAGGTCAAAATTACTAATGGCGATGGGTAAGGTCAATCGGTTTGGGGTTCAAAACTCTTGTGCTTTTCTTAGACCTGTACTGTAAACGAGCTCTATAAAAAAATTGACTGAAACTTGAAACTTTTCGTAATTCGTCGTTACGGAAAAATCCAAAGAATCGAAATGAATAGAAAACAGCAATCTTGCTGGAGCAAAACAATGGCAGAAAACTAATTTGCGCAGGAATTAATTAGGCTACATTCCCCTGTTCCTTATATTTAGGTACCCAATCAGTGAAGAAATTAGAAACGGTCAACCAGTTTATTTACAATGTGAGGCAGTCGAGATGTACTGTGGCAATCCCTAACTTTCAATTTTAACGTGTCTACATTACGCACTTCCGGCTTTGGCATTTTACTTTTTTCATACTTTTACTTCCCCCCAGGTAAAATGTGGTCAATTTTGGCTTAGACGAAACAGTGAAATTTATCGCTCGGCGGCTCAGTTAAAATTGGCTACCGTTGGGATCACGACAGGTTGGAAAGTGAAAAAATAATTTCACGAAGGCTGTGTGAAAATACACTGGGGTGTGTTCAGAGAAGGCAATTTTAAAAATTGTCGCTTAGCCTTGGCATACATCCATCGTAAATATAAACGGCCCATGAGCTATGCGTAGCGCTGTGGAACATTCCTAATTACTTTACGGTCATTCGATGATTCATGAATTCTTTCTTTCTTCATTTCTTTCTTTCTTTCTTTCCTTTTTTAAAAATATATTTGAATTTGACGAATTGACTGATTTCAGTTGATTGACTGAGAATTTACGGGTCTATTTTATATAGCGCAATATCCACTAAAATGGGGGGGGGGGAAGTTTCCGAGTTGTTAAGGCTTTGCATTGTAATCTGGTATGTCCCGGGTTCGAGCCCCGCTTCAGGCACCTCGGGTTTGTTTTTTTCTTGGGCAAGATTATTAACCCCCATATTGCTCACTTGGACAACATGGGTGATTCCTTTTGACATCAGACATCTTGTTTGATAGATTATCGATATTCATTCATGGAATGCCTCGGCGACGAGAATTTATGTTGCCGTTCCGAAAGGGCGTCATTTTAGAATTTTTAATAATATCCACTAAACATGCTCAAAGCCCTTAAAAGGGTCCCAAGCCAACAGCAGCACGTAACATGTAGAACGCGACATGACGCCTGTTAGGCGATATTACAATTTATTTTCGGACAGAGAAAACTGTTAACGGCCAAGTACTTATTTTACACCCGAGTACGGTGCGAGAATGTCAGTTAAGAGTCTTTTCCAAGGACTCAACTATGCGCCGAGCGCAGCTCGAACCAAGGGCCTTGGCCTTCCGATCAGAGCCGAGTGTCATACCACTAGACAGACCATCATGAAGATGTTGATGATGATGATGATGATGATGATGATGATGATGATGATGATGATGATGATGATGATGATGATGATGATGACAACGACGACGACGACGAGGATGATGATGATGATGATGATGATGATGATTGAAGAGAATTAACTTTAGTTCATGTACAACAATATGACTACACATATAACACAAAGTCCATTGATGATTATATAAGCTTTATTTATAATATTTGTTTCACAACACTAAATTTAGACTGCACAGCCTCCACCATATTACTTTCTCTCTCTCTCTCTTCCCTCTACCTACTTCCGCTACCTACATCGACATAATGTGATTGAGGCTCTGTTCGGGTAACTTCTCATTTTCCATAACATTACTCCCCACCTTGAAGTAATATCTTCAACAAATAAGATAAATTGTTATGAGGGAATACATGTGTTGAATACAAATTTAACGAATTGCCTACAAAAATGTGTTAGCTCTAACTCTTAATAATAAATCAATTCCATTTTTAAAACAATAACAATAGTAAAGTTCCGGGCAATTATAATGGTCACAATTATGAGTAAATGGTTTTTGTGAGACTTAGAAGGAGAATTAAACATCATTTAAAAACAAAAAAATAGATAAATAAAAGGGAAATCCCAGTGAACTTAAACTATAAACGTTTGCCTCAATCTTTAATTATCTCCAAGCTAAAATGAATATATAGACATTATATATTATATATTGAAACAAAATGTTTTAACGTTTAAAGTTATTCCACTTTCAACCATTTAAATAGGATGGCTATTTAAATTGACATCTTTGCATTTAAGTCTGTCTGTGATATGACTTTATTAGGACATGCTAGCCGCCGTGAATACACATGGCAAGCGCCTCCATCGGTACTTAAGCACACAATCATCCGAACCTATGATCAGGGACTTATCACTAAGCCATCAGCTCTACCCGTTCCGCCTCACTTACAACTTTTACAAACGGACCGTTGTACAGGGGACAAGTGGGTATATGATTAAATTTGGTCTTTTAACATTCCAAAGGGCCCGGAATAGGCATTGTATATGAAAAATAATATTATCATTATAAAGAATGCATGCATATGGTGTACAATATCAACATATATATGTACTATCTGTACCTTATAACTTTCAAGTCTAAATAATCTGGGTTGCCACTTGGGCGTAAAATTCGTAAAATATTCTGGCAAGTTTACTGATAAACAAACACATGGTAATAATACTTGCCAACAGTAAAATAATTAATAACATATTCGAACATTTCAAAATTAAATGTGATAATGAATACGATAAATGCTTAAAATACAGTCAACCTTATGTAAACAATCTTAGACCTAATTCATTTTATCTGTAAACGAGCTGGAGGTTTAATAATGCGACCAGCTCTCGAAACAACAACGGACTGAGTTCTCTGCAGCGACCTATCATCGCCACATTTAGTGGTAACAGATGTTTGTGAATGATTCAATCTGTTATCACTGTCCTGCTTTGAGTTTTCATCTACTTTATCATTACATGAAGAAATATATTCTTCAACAGGATACTGTTCATTTTCCAATTCGAGAGCATGGACCCTCTGCACTGGTCGTACAAATATGCCATTAGCAGTTCTGATCTCAATAGTTCTGACACAACCATCTCGTCCAGGTAAAAGACGAACAACTCGAGCTAAAGGCCATCGTAGCCTTGGACTGTTATCTTCTCTGAGTAAAACTAGAGCACCTATCTTAACCGGAGAACCCTTAGGTGAAGACCTGACAAGAGGCAGGTTTCGAATGTACTCCTTGTGCCAAAGATCCCAGAATTTATTTAATTGCCTTTTAATCTGTAACGAAGCTTCTCTTGCCATTGCTCCACAAACAATTGGCTCTTTTGCTTCCACCGCTGGCTTATGGCTATCAACAAGATATGAAGTGAGTAGAAAAGTGCCAGAAGACAATAGAGAATAAAAAATTTTTCGCGGCGGTGGTGGGGTTTGAACCTGCGACCTTATTGGTACGACAACTCCGCCTGGCAGGTGAGAGCGTGGCTCTACCGTGTGAGCTATCCACGAACACAATTTTATTCGTTTCAAACCCAAAGTCATTTCTAGATCCCTCTCTCACCCACTTCTTGAGATCGCCGATTCGTTCACCACCATCGCGAAGTAATTTTGACCAGCAGTTAAGCTTAATAGCTAATAGCTAGTTAATGGCTATCATGACGCCCAAGCAGAAAATGAGCAGGTGACAATGCCTCATTGCACTCAGGGTCATCAGAGACATAAGTCAAGGGTCTGCCATTTATGCAAGACTCTATTTCGAACAAGACAGTTTCCAGCTCTACTCTACTCAAACTCCGGTTTCCAATTGTCTTTTTAAAGATTGCTTTACTGAACGCACTCGTCTTTCCCAAACCCCACCTCTCCAAGGAGCTCTAGGAGCGTTAAATGACCACTTAGGACCGTCATCGGTATAACGATCAGCAGTATGTCTTGCCGCCGCTTGAAATGTCTTCGCGTTGTCAGATAGTATTTTAGAGGGCATTCCTCGTCTCGCAACAAAACGTCTGAACGCGAGTAGAAAATCACTCAATGACAAACTTCCACAAAGTTCAATGTGAACTGCTCTAACCACTAACACGTAAAGAGTAAGATATAGAATTTCTTCCCTACAGCATCCACAGTGAATAAAGGACCTGCATAGTCAACACCAGTAATACTAAAGGGATCGGCACGAACCAGGCGCTCCTGGGGTAAGGGAGAAATTGATTGTGAACATTGTTAGAATCGAATCGTTGACAACGAACGCACTTCCGCTTAACCCTTTTTGTCAGAGACCTTAGACCTATTATCCAAAACTGATTTCTCAAAGATGCCATAACTTGTGACACTCCTGCATGTTTTAACGCTATGTGTTCTCTGCGCACTAATAACAAGGTCAAATGACACTTTGGCAGAATGATAGGAAACTTTTCATTCAAGGTAAGATCAGAAAACTGAAGCCGACCTCTCATCTTCAACAGTCCTTGTTTGTCAAGAAAGGGATTCATTTTATACAAGACCGACGTCCTTTTAACCTGCTTATTATTTTCAAGACACTCGATTTCTTCAGCGAAATGTAAACTTTGTATGTACAACAACAACTTCAATTTTGCAAACTCAAGTTCATCAACACACAACTTATGATGTGTCGTTTCCACAAGATTTCTTCTTCTTCTTGATTTATTTATGAATCGGAAAATCCAACCAATTACTCTAATAGACTTAGAGAAATCTCCCCACCGTGTAAAATCCAATACTGAATCAGCTTTAGCTGCGCACACTGTGACACTAGTGGTTGCTGATTCCTCACTTACCACATGGCTACCCTCACTGACTTCGTCCAGTTCATTATTAGGACCTTTGAGCCACGGTGGACCTTGAAACCACAACGGTTTGTTCAGAATTTCATCAGCTGACAACCCTCTGGTTAAACAATCGGCTGGGTTCTCTTTCCCTATACAATGATGCCATGACTCGGGTGCAGTAAGCTCTTGTATTTGAGCTACACGGTTGCACACAAGCATTTTCCACTGAGTCGGCTCACTACGGATCCACTGCAGCAGCACAGACGAATCAGTCCAACAAAAGTACTTCACACTGTCTGGGAGCTGTAAACTATTGACAACAGAGCGGAGAAGTTTAGCACCAACAACGGCTCCTAGCAATTCCAGTCTTGGAAGAGTGACAGGCTTTAAAGGACTAACTCTAGCCTTTGACAACAACAAAGAAATAGAGATTGAACCATCAACTTCAAGAACTTTCAAATAGATCACAGCACCATAACCCTTGAGAGAACTATCACAAAAACAATGAAGTCCCACAGATTGTTTCTCTTTCCACGTGAGAGAAACAAAACATCTTGGAATCGATAACTCTCGCAACCTAAGCAAATCTCCAGCCCATGCCAAAAATCGTTTTCTCAACTCGACCGCAACTTGCTCATCCCAATCAAGTCCCAACTTCCACACTTCTTGAAACAATATTTTGACAGACATGATAATAGGGGAGATAAGCCCAAGTGGATCAAATGTCTTGGCTATGCAACTCAAAATCAACCGTTTTGTAACTAACACATCCTCTGGAACCAAGATACCATCAAAGGTGAAAGTGTCTTCGACTGGACTCCAACGCATTCCGAGAACTTTGACAGAGTCATTTTCTAAGCTTTTGTCTTCGAAATGTCTATGAATATTTTCTGTAACTTCTGAACTATTGGAAGACCATTTGCATAACTTCATACCAGCTTCACTCATGACTTTTGAAGCTTCAGACATGAGATTTATAACCTCGTCCACACTGTCGCCTCCCGAGAGCCAATCATCGCAATACATGTTCTCAGACAATTCTTTGATGGCCTTGGTGGCTGGATACTGTGACAGGTGATGACGAATGGTGGCATTCAGGAGAAATGGACTGGCTTTGTTTCCAAACGGGACTCTTGTTATGCGCATAACGCGAACTATATTGTCAATCTGCCAGAAAAACCGATGTACATCGCGATCTTCTGGTCTGACACTAATCTGGAGAAAAGCCTTCTCTATGTCGGAGCATAAGGCTACTTTATGTCTTCTAAATCGCATGAGCACATCGCTCAACAGAGGTAACAGGTTTGGGCCTGTTTCCATACAGTCATTTAAAGAGATTGTGTTTGGTCCGGAGGCAGAAGCATCAAATACAGGGCGTATCTTAGTTGAAAGGCTGGACATCTTAACAACTGGTCTATGAGGCAAATAGAATTTTGAATTTGTCATGTTCTGACCTTCATCCAAGGGCACCTCCTCAATGATGCTGTCTGCCTCCATTTTCCTAAAAACATCATCATA
>NC_088372.1:3484086-3494086 GCF_034508935.2 Berghia stephanieae | reverse complement strand
AAATCCCCTCTGAGCACTATTTGTGGATACTAGCGCTATATCAAATAATAATAATAATAATAATAATAATAATAATAATAATATTAATAATAAATAATATAATAATAATAAAATATAATAATAATAATAATAATATATAATATAATAATAACATAGTAATAATAATAATAATAATAATAATAATAATAATAATAATAATATAATAATAATAATAATAATAATAATAATAATAATAATAATAATAATAATAATAATAATAATAATAAGGGGTGTGGGGAACCCAAGATTGTTACCTCCCTTTCATTTCAGGGAAAACCCAATTTTACTGTTGTATAACAGCAAAATCAGTATGTTCTATATATTATGTGTCATCTCTCTATTCATTATCTTAAAATATTGTAGGAGTTCAGGAAATATCCTTTCCCTTTAAGTTAACGATGGCAACGATTAGTGCCATGTGCTTAAATTAAATACTCACCATGTCTGCCCTCTATATCAATCGTACAAATATAGATAGAACGTAGATGACGTCACTCAGGCCTTTGTTATTGTTTTTGCCATCCGCGTTTGTGAGTTGTTCTCACTAAACTGTATTAAAAAGACTATAAAAGTGCATGGTTACACAGAGTTTTGTGTGTTTTCCGATATACTTCCGGATGGCAATGTTATGAGCTTCTTAGCCAAGCGCATCCTATCTATAGATAGAACGAATATGATCTCACTCAGGTCTTCGTTATTGTTTTAAAATTTATTATTTTTTTTGCCATCCGCGTTTATGAGTAATTCTCATTAAACTGTATTAACCAGACTATCAACGTTCAAGTTGACACATGAGTTTTGTGTGTTGGTTCAATATACTTCCTGATGGCAATGTTGTGAGTTTTTTAGCCAAACGTATACTATCTACAGTGAAAACTACTCACAAATAGCTGGATAAAAAAAAAACAAAGAAAGAACTGAGTGACGTCAATTTCGTTTCTTCTATAGATAGTATGCGCTTGGCTAAGAACCTCACAACATTGCCATCCGGAAGTATAACGGACCAAGACACAAAACTATGTATGTAACCTTGAACGTTTATGGTTGGAAAATATACACCTTAGTGAGAATTACTCATAAACATGGATGGCGAAAAACAATAACAAAGAGCCGAGTGACGTCATCTTCGATCCATCTATAAGTTGTTTTTTTTCCTATCTAATTTCAGCACGAGACCATCCTCCATGAACTAGGCCACGCTCTCGGCATGTACCACACCCAAACCAGGGCCGATAGAGACAAATTTGTCAAGGTCGATTTATCCGATGTCCCAAGTAAGTGGGCTTTGTTGTAAAGCACTTGACTTGACTTGACTTTCAGTACAGAAATTCGTCACGTGGTTTTTTTTTTTTTTTGCTTTGTTTTGTTTTTTGTTTTTGTATTTTTTGTTTGTTTGTTTTTGTTTTTGTTTTTTTTTATTTGTATTGTTTGTTTTTTGTTTTGTTTTATTTTGTTTTGTTTTTTTTTTTGGGGGGGGGTGGGGGGAGGAGGAATTTGTGTGTGTGTGTGTGTGTGTGTGTGTGTGCATGTGTGTGTGTGTTTGTTTGTTTGTTTTCTATGTGGTCTAGTGGTGTGACACTCGCTTTCCGGGGTTCAAGACTCGCACGGCGCATAGTTGAGTCCTTGGAAAAGACTATTTACTCACATTCTCAAAGTGTGCTCAAATGACCCACATAGTTGTGAGAAGTATTCACAGCTTTTGAAATATTATCTTACATCACGATTGGTCATTTTGTTCAGCTTGACACACGGGTATGTATACAACTTTCATAAACAAAGCAACGTGTTTACATTTGTTAAGAAATGTCCAATCGTTGTACATCAACAAATCGATGACTAGGTTGGACGAAAACATGAATATAAATAGTATGGGCTTGGCCAAGAAGCTCACAACATTGCCACCCGGAAGTATAACGGACCAACACACAAAACTATGTATAACCATGAACTTTTATAGTCTGGTTAATACAGTTTAGTGAGAATTACTCATAAACGTGGATGGCAAAAAACAATAACAAAGACCTGAGTGACGTCATCTTCATTCTATCTATAGATCGTTCCCATTTGTGACCCCCTCGTCTCAAAACGGTATTAAGTCGGGATGGACCAGATGCTAAAAAGTCAAATTATAGTTAAACTGGTCTAAAATATGAAACGTTGGTATTTAGCACAGTAAAATATGATATTCCTTCTCCTCTATAAGGCAAATAAACTCAACTTAAGTCTGATAATTCTGGCTACAAATTCCATTTTCCTCATCTTAATCATCCCGACTTAATACCGTTTTGATATAAAACAATAGGAGCGAGTTCACTACAGAATAATAGAGCAATGAATTGGTATCGAGTACAAATATGAACGATCCAGCAAGCTTAAGAAAACAGCGATACGAGCATCCAGGCTATTACAACTAAAGAAAACTGAAGTGACTCTGGAAACTGAAAATGGGTACAATCTTGGGGGAAATGCGTACAACAAGCGTACACTCGCTGAAAATGCGTACAATTCCGCATTTTTTGCGGTAGTTTGGCAGCTCTGGAGGGGTAACATTTTTAAAATTTTTCTATTCCAGAATCCGAACACGACCAATTTGAGATGAATTCGTGGGAGAAGGCCCATCATTATGGAGTGGATTACGACTATAAGAGTATCATGCACTATGATGAGACGGTACGGTTGTGTGGGTGTGTGGGGGTGTGTGGGGGTGTGTGTGGTTGTGTGGGTGATTGGGGGGGGGTTTGAGAAAAGAACTCGTGGGAGAAGGCACATCACTATGGAGTGGATTACGACTGTAAGAGTATCATGCACTATGATGAGACGGTACGGTTGTGAGGGTGGGTGGGTATGTTTGAGAAGAACTCTTGGAAAACTTCTCATCATTATTATTTTTTGTGCGGGTGTGTGGGGGTATGTGGGGGTGTGAGGGTGTGTGGGTGGGTGTGGGTGGGTGAGGGTGTGTGGGTGTGTCTGGGGGGAGGGGTGGGTGTGTTGAACTCGTGAGAGAAGTCCCATCACTATGGAGTGGATTATGACTACAAGAGTATCATGCACTATGATGAGACGGTACGGTTGTGTGGGTGTGTGGGGAGGGGGGTGTGAGGGTGTGTGGGTGATTGGGGGGAAGGGGTGTTTGAGAAAAACTCGTGGGAGAAGTCCTATCATTATGGCGTGAATTACGACTACAAGAGTAGCATGCACTATGATAAGACGGTACGGTTGTGTGGGTGTGTGTGTAGGGGGGGGGTGTGAGAGGTTGGGTGTGTAGGGGGTGTGCTTATGTGTGCGGAGGGGTGTGTGGGTGGGTGGGTGGGTATGTTTGTTTGCATTGGGGGGGGGGGGGAATGTGTTTGTGTATGTTTGTGCGTTTCTGTGTGTTTGTGTGTGTATTTGTATGTGGGTTTAGTGTGAGTGAGTGTGTGTGTGTGTTTTTTTTGTTTGTGTATAAATCGTGACGTCACAACTTCTACGTTTCCGGTTCCAAAATCATTGGAAGTGTGTGTATGTATGTGTGTGTGATATGTGTGTGTATGTGTTGCATATTGAATCATAAGGTAACATAAATATTTTAGTAGCACAATTTATAGGTAGATACTTAGGATTAAATGGCGTGTAAAAGCGAGGATGGATGATCTTTATTGACGACCAGCATATATGGGACCCATCGTCTCAAAACGGTATTATGTCAGAACGAACCATATGCTTAAAAGCCGAATTTAATGTTAAACTGGTCAAAAATATAAATTGTTGGCATTAGCACCCTAAAATATGGTATCCATTCTCCTCATGAAAACATACAAACTCAACACAAGTCTGATATTTCTGGCTATAAATTCAATTTTCAACATCTTAACCAACCCGACTTAATACCGTTTTGAGGCATAGGGTCACATATATGTAGACAAGAAAATCACGTTGAAACCAGTAGACCAATCACTCCGGATGAGGGGTTTTACACTTCCAATTACAAAGGAACCAGTTATTTTTTTTTGACGTCATACTTTTCTTCCCTATTATTACGTGCGGCTACGTGGTCTAGTGGTATGACACTCGCTTTCGGATCGGATTGTCCTGGGTTCGAGCTTTCCTCGGCTGCGCATAGTTGAGTCCTTGGAAAAGGCTCTTTACTCATATTCATATTCTCTCACCGTGCTCAGGTGTAAAATGAATACAGGCCGTTAACAGCGTTGTCTCTGTCGGAAAAGAAAATTGTATTATCGCCTCACAGGTGTCATGTCTCGTTCATTATGTTATGTGTTGCTGTTAGTCAGGAACGTTTTGTAAAGCGCTTTGAGCACATGTAGTGGATATTGCGCTATATAAAAGCTCACCTTTAATCTCAACTATTACGTTTGCTTATCACACCTGCAACTATTGCACATGCGCACATCGATCGAAAGAAAATGATTTTTATATAGCGCAATATCCACTTAACGTGCTCAAAGCGCTTTACAAGGAATCCCTGATCAACAACAACACTTAACATGAAGGACGAGACATGACACCTGTTAGGCGATATTACAAGTTTTTTCGAACAGAGACAAACGCTGTTAACGGCCATGTACTCATTTTACACCTGAGTACCGTGAGAGAATGTAAGTAAAGAGCCTTTCCCAAGGACTCAACTATGCGCCGAGCGAGGCTCGAATCCAGGACCTTCCGATCCGAAAGCGAATGCCATACCACAAGACCACATAGCCGCACAAAATATATATAGATACACATCTTTTCAAAATTTGCATACAATAGTCTTTATAGGGAATGAGATTAGCGGAAGAGTAGCGTCCCTTGATTGGACGTCACCTTACAGAGAGAACGTCTCATGTCGCTTTCACCGGAAGCGAGGACGAGAGACGCTTGCGCAAAACCAATATGACGTTCTCTCTCTAATAACTTCTCCGCCGGTGACGTCCAATCAAGGGACGCTACTCTTCCGCTAATCTCATTCCCTATTATTCTATTAATATCTTCGGCAGTCTTTCACGAGCAATGGCGGGAAATCCATCAAAACGTTGAACCCCAAATGGCAGAAAATCATCGGCACTGTCGAGCATCTGAGTTTTGGAGACATCGAGATGATGAACAAAATGTACAAATGTGCGCCTAGTAAGTGGTCGTGTGACTTTTGATTGACACCCTTATGGGTGGATGGTTCGGTGGTTCAAATCCGTGGCCATCGTAAATGCATGACCTGACACTGAAGAAAGTAGCCATCGTAAATTCATGACCTGACACTGGCCGTTTCCTCCGTAAATTCATGGCCTGACACTGGCCGTTTCCTTTGTAAATTCATGACCTGACACAGACCATTTCCTTTGTAAATTCATGACCTGACACTGAAAGTAGCCATCGTAAATTCGTGACCTGACACTGACCGTTTCCTTTGTAAATTCATGACCTGACACTGGCCGTTTCCTCCGTAAATTCATGACCTGACACTGACCGTTTCCTTTGTAAATTCATGACCTGACACTGGCCGTTTCCTCCGTAAATTCATGACCTGACACTGAAAGTAGCCATCGTAAATTCATGACCTGACACTGGCCATTTCCTCCGTAAATTCATGATCTGACACTGGCCGTTTCCTTCGTAAATTCATGACCTGACACTGGCCGTTTCCTTTGTAAATTCATGACCTGACACTGACCGTTTCCTTTGTAAATTCATGACCTGACACTGAAAGTAGCCATCGTAAATTCATGACCTGACACTGGCCGTTTCCTTCGTAAATTCATGACCTGACACTGGCCGTTTCCTTCGTATACGCATGGCCTGACACTGAAAGTAGCCATCGTATTCATGACCTGACACTGGCCGTTTCCTTCGTAAATTCATTACCTGACATTGGCCGTTTCCTTCATAAACTCATGACCGGACACTGAAAGTAGCCATCGTATTCATGACCTGACACTGACAGTAGCCATCGTTAACTTATAGCCTGGCACTGACCATAAAATGACGTCAAAAGACAGGTCTTTGGCCACAAAAGAAAACAAATCGTGAGTTGTATTCAACAGTTCAACCAATGGGATAACTTGTTTCCTTGACCACTACTGAAGACAACATACCAACTAGACGCTGCAAAACCTTTAAAATGGCATCAAACTATAAGTCTTAGAGGGTTCTCGTGCCAGGCTATAAGTTAACGATGGTTATGCCGACAATGACACTACAAATAACACTACAACGCCACTACCACATTATCTCCTCATTCGTCTTAGGTGTTCCATTCATCCTGCTTTGTTGATAAAGGGAACACCCGAAACGCCCATTTTATGTTTTCGTATATGTGACCCCTCGTCTCAAAACTGTATCAAGTCGGGATGGACCAGATGCTAAAAAGTCAAATTATGGTCTAAAATGTGAAACGTTGGTATTTAGTACAGTAAAATATGATATTCCTTCTCCTCTTTAAAACATATAAACTCAACTTAAGTCTGATATTTCTGGCTACAAATTCCATTTTCCGCATCTCAATCTCCCGACTTAATACCGTTTTGAGACGAGGGGTCACATTTTCTATCGAAGTGTCAGCTTGACTGATCTAAAAGGCGCCTCCAGCCCATGGTTTTCGCACATTTTCATGTCTGTTGTATAAATAAATAAATAAATAAATAAATAAATAAATAAATAAATAAATAAATAAATAAATAAATAAATAAATAAATAAATAAATAAATAAATAAAATAAATAAAATTCTCTTTATTCATCCCATAGAGGAAAGTTGTCTCTCTAGGGTCTATTCCAAGGGAAGACTGGAATAACCCAGGCGTCAGCCGCAGTGCAGCGCCACAAAATTGAGCTAGGGCGAGATGACTTGCTGAATGGCCACACAACGCAGCGGCGGGTGATCGAACTTGGGACGTTTCGGGTACGAAGCGAAGACCGTAAAGCTGAACCACGCTGCCTCCCCCCCCCCCAACCCCTAATATACTATGGTATAGATAGTATGCGCTTGGCTAAGAAGCTCACAACATTGCCATTCGGGAGCATAACGGACCAACACACAAAACTATGTGTAACCATGAACGTTTATAGACTGGTTCATACAGTTTAGTGAGAATAACTCATAAACGTGGATGGCAAAAAATAAAAATTAAAAAAAAAATAACATCAAAGTCCTGAGTGACGTCAACTTCGAACTATCTATAGATAGAATGAAGTTGACGCCATTCAGGTCTTTGTTATTATTTTTTTTAATTATTTTTTTTGACATCCACATTTATGAGTAATTCTCACTAAACTGTATTATTCAAGATGACATATAGTTTTATATATTGGTCCGTTATAGTTCCGGATGGCAATGTTGTGAGTTTCTTAGCCAAAAGCATACTATCTTTTGATAAGAGAGATTATGTCGTGTCACGTTCTGCATATTTATGTGACCCCTCGTCTCAAAACGGTTTTAAGTCGGGATGATTAAGATGCTGAAAAATGGAATTTATAGCCAGAAATCCCAGCCTTGTAATGAGTTTTGTATGCTTTAGTGAAGAGAATGAATATCATATCTTAGAATGATAAATAGAAATAATTCAAATGTTTAACCAGTTCAGCTTTAATTTGGCATTTCTTTTTTAGTATCTGGTTCATCCCGACATAATACCGTTTTGGGACGATGGGTCACATATCTTCATTTGTGACCCATCGTCTCAAAACGGTATTATGTCGGAACGAACAAAATAGGCTACTTCAAATCTGAATTAAATGTTAAACTGGTCAAAAATATAAATTGTTGGCATTAGCACCCTAAAATATGGTATCCATTCTCCTCAATAAAACATACAAACTCATCACAAGTCTGATATTTCTGGTCTATAATTTCAATTTTCAACATCTTAACCATCCCGACATAAAACCGTTTTGAGGCGAAGGGTCACATATCTTCATTTTCTTTTTTTTTTGTAATCTAATTTCTTTTTTTGTTGTTCCTTCCCAGAGTCGTGCAAGTTAAAAGACAAAGATTGTCCCGGTGTGAGCTTTGTGGACCAGTCCTGCAAATGTGTCTGCCCCGGGCCTTCTTCGGACAACCCGATCGTCCCGTGCTCGGGCTCCCCTCCATCGGGCACAAACTCTGGAAAGGAAACCAAGACGAAAGATAATGGACCCAGCAGCACCACAGGCCTGTATCATAATAATTTTCTATAGTCTGATTGATATATGTGACCTCTCTTCTCAAAACGATATTAAGTTCGGATGGTTAAGATGTTGAAGATTGAATTTATAGCCAGAAATATATATTGAGGAGAATGGATAGCATATTTTAGGGTGCTAATGCCAACAATTTATATTTTTGACCAGTTTTAACATTTAATTCGGCTTTTAAGCATCTGGTTCGTTCCGACATAATATATGTGACCCTTCGTCTCAAAACGGTATTAAGTCGGGATGGACCAGATGCTAAAAAGTCAAATTCTAGTTAAACTGGTCAAAAATATAAAACGTTGGTATTTAGCACAGTAAAATATGATATTCCTTCTCCTCTATAAGGCAAATAAACTCAACTTACGTCTGATATTTCTGGCTACAAATTCCATTTTCTGCATCTTAATAATCCCGACTTAATACCGTTTTGAGACGAGGTGTCACATATCACGTCCGCCCAGCAACGAGCAGCTTGGTTCTAAACAAAGAAAATCTGTACTTTTTTATTCTTCACGCTGGCTAGAACTTTTTCACATGTCATGTGATCAGAATGTATAAAAGTGAAAAAAATGTTGTTGTTTTTCTCCTCTGGATACACTTTTATGCTCGTCGGAGAAGTATTTCACAAGGCGCCCTCAATTGTTCCGATAGTTTAGAACCAGTTGCTAAGTTACTATGCGTCATTACGAGGGAAGTGACTTCATGACTGTTGAAGCCTATTTCCATATTATGTATTCATGTCTTAGCACCACAACAGACATAACGACGAAGGAAGTGACGTCACGACAATTGAACCCTATTTCCATATTATGTATTCATGTCTTAGCACCACAACAGACAGAACGACGAAGGAAGTGACGTCACGACAATTGAACCTTATTTCCATATTATGTATTCATGTCTTAGCACCACAATAGACAGAACGACGAAGGAAGTGACGTCACGACAATTGAACCCTATTTCCATATTATGTATTCATGTCTTAGCACCACAATAGACAGAACGACGAAGGAAGTGACGTCATGACAGTTGAACCCTATTTCCATATTATGTATTCATGTCTTAGCACCACAATAGACAGAACGACGAAGGAAGTGACGTCACGACAGTTGAACCCTATTTCCATATTATGTATTCATGTCTTAGCACCACAACAGACAGAACGACGAAGTAAGTGACGTCACGACAGTTGAACCCTATTTCCAATTATGTATTCATGTCTTAGCACCACAATAGACAGAACGTCGAAGGAAGTGACGTCACGACAGTTGAACCCTATTTCCATATTATGTATTCATGTCTTAGCACCACAATAGACAGAACGTCGAAGGAAGTGACGTCACGACAGTTGAACCCTATTTCCATATTATGTATTCATGTCTTAGCACCACAATAGACAGAACGACGAAGGAAGTGACGTCATGACAGTTGAACCCTATTTCCATATTATGTATTCATGTCTTAGCACCACAACAGACATAACGACGAAGGAAGTGACGTCACGACAATTGAACCCTATTTCCATATTATGTATTCATGTCTTAGCACCACAACAGACATAACGACGAAGGAAGTGACGTCACGACAATTGAACCCTATTTCCATATTATGTATTCATGTCTTAGCACCACAACAGACAGAACGTCGAAGGAAGTGACGTCACGACAGTTGAACCCTATTTCCATATTATGTATTCATGTCTTAGCACCACAATAGACAGAACGACGAAGGAAGTGACGTCACAATTGGACCCTATTTCCATATTATGTATTCATGTCTTAGCACCACAACAGACAGAACGACGAAGGAAGTGACGTCACG
>NC_088372.1:3459086-3479086 GCF_034508935.2 Berghia stephanieae | reverse complement strand
ACAGAAATTGTCAGTTAACATTTAGATAGAAGGAAATTGACGTCTTCCAGTTCTTTGTTATTGTCTTTAGAAAGCCATTCTGGTGATTAGTTCTCACTAAATTGTATCAATCAGGCGATACACGCTCAAGGTCATTACATAGTTTTGTGTGTGGGAACGTTTTACCCGGCTGGTGGATATTGTGAGCATTTTACCTGAACGCATAGCTTCAATCCAAACATATTTCATGTCTTTTCCTTTCTTTATTTTTTTTTTTTTTTGTTGTTGTAATGATGATGTGGTGGTAGTGGTTGTAGTAGTAGTGGTAGAGATAATGATGTGGTGGTGGTGGTTGTAGTAGCAGTGGTTATGATAATGATGTGGTGGGGGTGGTTGAAGTAGTAGTTGTAGTGATGATGTGGTGGTGGCGGTGGTTGTAGTTGTAATGGTCGTGATGAAAATGTGGTAGGGGTGGTTGTAGTGTGTGTGTGTGTGTGTGTGTGTGTGTGTGTGTGTTTGTTTTTAAGAGAGAGTGCTAAAAGTGCATCTAACGGTAAGAAGAGCAACATGAACTTGAAAAACTAACGAGGCTAAAGTTTTAGGTCTAAGTATTCGTGATTAACTATATTATTATTGGCAAGTACAGGAAGGTGAACATGAAAATTCTTGATCGAAGCACTGAAAAATTTCCTCCTTTTTAGTGACCAGTCATTCTCACCCCTGCTTTTACCAGATGCCGGTGGATCTCAAGATACTGATGTCATGAACTCTGACCTCTACTTTATTTCTTGTATCATTCATAGTAATGTGTATCTATATCATTTTAATGTTTAAACCTTGTCAATAATAAATGTGTTCACAAAACTTCGGGATAGTTTGGTTTTATTTTTGTTTTTGTTGTTTTTTCTTGGGTTTTTTTTTTTGTTTTGTTTTGTTTTTTATTGTTGTGTTGTTTCGTTTGGATTTTTGGGTGTTTTGTTGGGGTTTTTTTTTGGGGGGGGGGTTGGGTTTTTTTTTTTTTTTTTGGAGGGGGAGGGGGGTTTATTTTGTTTTGTTTTTTTTTTTGTTTTTTGTTTTTTATCGAAATGATATGGGGCACCGTGGCTCAGCGGCACGCTCTTTGCTTCGGACCCAAAATGTACCGAGTTGAAATTATCTGATGCGCTGTGAGGGTTGGTTACATACATACTTCCAAGGATTTGGGAACCGGAAAAGTAGAATTAGAATGTGCGGCTATGTAGTCTAGTGGTATGACACTCGCTTTCGGATCGGAAGGTCCTGGGTGCGAGCCTCGCTCGGCGCATAGTTGAGTCCTTGAAGAAGGCTCTTTATTCATATTATCTCACCGTACTCAGGTGTAAAATGAGTACCTGGGCGTTAACAGCGTTGTCTCTTTATGTAAATATTGTAACATCGCCTAATAGACGTCATGTCCCCGCCTTAAATGTTAAATGTTTTTGTTGGCTAGGTACCCTTTGTAAAGTGCTTTGAGCACATTTAGTGGATATTGCGCTATATAAAAGCTCACGTGACCTCACGACTTTTCTGCCGTATAGCCCTGGCCTAATAAGATTACATCATTGTGCAATTTTTTATTCTCTATTGTCTTCTGGCACTTTTCTACTCACTTCATATCATTGTGCAGAGTGATGTCGCATTATAAATGGAACCTGGGTTTGGTACTCTTAGAATTTTTTATTCTCTATTGTCTTCTGGACTTTTCTACTCACTTCATATCATTGCAAGTGATGTCATATAAATGAACCTGGTTTGGATATTAGAATTTTTTATTCTATTGTTTCTGGACTCATTCCTATCTTCATTTGAGGAGTGATGTCGCATTATAAATGGAACCTGGTTTGGTACCTTGAATTTTTTATTCTCTATTGTCTTCTGACTTTTCTTTCACTCTTTATCATTCAGTGTGTCCATTATAATGGAACTGGGTTTGGTATCTGAGATTTTATTCTGTATTGTTCTGGACTTTTCCTCTATTTCTATCATTAGTGATATATGAATTGTATAATTGGTTGTTTATTTTATATTTGCTTCTGGCTTTATCACTTATATATCTTGGATGATGATTTATAAATGGAACCTGGGTTTGGTACTTTAGAATTTTTTTATCTATTGTCTTCTGGCATTTCCTACTCAACTATCATTTCAGATGATGTTGCATTATAAATGGAACCTGGGTTCTCTTAGAATTTTTTTATCTCTATTATCTACTTTTACTCACTTTTAATTGTAGATGATGTCATTATAAATGGACCTGGTTTTGGTATCTTAGAATTTTTTTTCTATTGTCTCTGGCACTTTTCTTCAAATTAATATGTAGATATGTGCATTAAAAGGACTGGGTTTGGTACTCTTGAATTTTTTTATCTACTATTTCTTTGCTTTTCTCTTCATTCATTTCGTATAGTGTTGATTTAAATGGAACCTGGGTTTGGTACTCTTATTTTTTATTTTTGTCTTCTGGCACTTTCTCTCATTCATATAGTGCAGGGATGTGCATTATAAATGGAACCTGGGTTTGGTACTCTTAAATTTTTTATCTTTTGTACTTTGGCACTTTCCTTCACTCTTCAAATGTGCAGTGATGTCGCAATAAATGGAACCTGGGTTTGTTTTAATTTTTTTTCTTTTACTTCTGCATTTCATCTACTTATAATGAACTGGTTTGTATCTAATGGAACTTGGTTTATCTCTTTGATTTGCATTTCATGTCTTGGCACTTTTTTCATATTCATTATTGCTGGTGTATCTGTTTTATCACTATTATCTGGTTCTATATTTTTTATCTATTTTTTGGTTGATTTTCTATGACTTTTATCTCAGATTTTATGTCCATTATTTGAGGACTGGTTTACTTTAGCATTTTTTATCTATTGTCTTCTCACTGTCCTCCTTCATATCATTGTGAGTATTCCTTATAAATGGAACCTGGTTGTTACTTAAATTTTTTATCTCATTGTATTCTGGCACTTTTACTCTATTCATTTAGAGTGATGTGCATTTAAGAACCTGGGTTTGTCCTTAATTTTTTATTTGTCTTTGATTCTGCATTATATTGGCACTTGGTTATTTAAGAGGTTGTCGCTATATGATTACTGGGTTGTCTTTACATTTTATTCTCAATGTCTTCGGCATTTATATATTTGTTTAATGTTCGCTTAATGAACCTTTGGTTCTGATTTTTATATTGTCTTCATTTTTACTTATTTTTCATTGTCTTGGACTTTGTCCTTAATTTTATTCCATTTTTGGACTTCTACTCTTATTCATGATTCCCTTTATACTGGTTTGTTGATTTTATTTATGCCTGGATTTCTAATTTTTCAGTTCATTAATATTGTCGATTAATCGTTCTTTTTCATTGCATTATACTGTTGAGATTTTATTTTTGCTTTTCCTTTTCATTGCATAATGCGTTGGATTAGAATTTTTCTTTTTTTCTTTTCTACTCACTTCATATCATTGTGCAGAGTGATGTCGCATTATAAATGGAACCTGGGTTTGGTACTCTTAGATTTTTTATTCTTATTGTCTTCTGCACTTCTACTCACTTCATATCATTGTGCAGAGTGATGTCGCATTATAAATGAACTGGGTTTGGTACTCTTAGAATTTTTTATTCTCTATTGTCTTTGGCACTTTCTACTCATTATATCATTGTGCAGAGTGATGTCGCATTATAAATGAACCTGGGTTTGGTATCTTAGAATTTTTTATTCTCTATTGTCTTCTGGCACTTCTCTCACTCATATCATTGTGCAAGTGATGTCGCATTATAAATGAACCTGGGTTTGGTACTTTAGAATTTTTTATTCTATTGTTTCTGGCACTTTCCACTCACTTCATATCATTGTGCAGATGATGTCGCATTATAATGGAACCTGGGTTTGGTACTCTTAGAATTTTTTATCTCTATTGTCTTCTGGCACTTTTTACTCACTTCTTCATTGTGCGAGTGATGTCGCATTATAAATGGAACTGGGTTTGGTATCTTAGAATTTTATTCTCTATTGTCTTCTGGCACTTTCTACTCACTTCATATCATTGTGCAGAGTGATGTCGCATATAATGGAACTGGTTTGTACTCTTAGAATTTTTATTCTCTATTGTTTCTGCACTTTTATCACTTATATCATTGTGCAGAGTGATGTGCATTATAAATGGAACTGGGTTTGGTACTTTAGAATTTTTCTATTGTCTTCTGGCATTTCCTATCATTCAATCATTGTGCAGAGTGTGTGCTTATAAATGAACCTGGTTGTATCTAGAATTTTATTCTTTCTTGCATTTCTCTACTTCTACATTGTGCAGATGATGTCGATTATAAATGATGGGTTGTACTCTTAGAATTTTTATCTCATTGTCTTCTGGCACTTTTCTATCACTTCATATCATTGTGCAGAGTGATGTCGCATTATAATGGAACTGGTTGGTATCTTAGAATTTTTTTCTTATTGTCTTCTGGCACTTTCTACTCATTATATCATTGTGCAGGTGATCGCATTATAATGGAACTGGTTGGTACTCTTAGAATTTTATTCTCTATTTCTTCTGGCACTTCTACTCACTTCATATCATTGTGCAGAGTGATGCGCATTAAATGGAACCTGGTTTGGTACTCTTAGAATTTTTTATTCTTATTGTCTTCTGGCACTTTCTACTCACTTCATATCTTGTGCGAGTGAGTCGCATTTAATGAACTGGGTTGGTACTCTTAAATTTTTATCTCTATTGTCTCGGCATTTCTACTCACTTATATCATTGTGCAGGTGAGTCGCATTATAAAGGAACTGTTTACTTTAGATTTTTATTCTCTTTGTCTTCTGGCATTTCTACTCCTTCATATCATTGTGCGAGTGAGTCGCATTATAATGGAACCTGGGTTTGGTACTCTTAGATTTTTTTTCTTTTGTTCTGGCATTTCTTCACTTCATTCATTGGCAGAGTATGTCGATTTAAATGGAACCGGTTTGGTTCTTAAATTTTTTCTCTATTGTCTTTGGCACTTCTACTCTTCATTCATTGGCAGGTATGTGCATTATAATGGAACTGGTTGGTACTTAGAATTTTTATTCTCTATTGTCTTCTGGCACTTTCTCTCATTATATTTGTGGAGTATGTGCATTATAAATGGACTGGGTTGGTACTCTTAGATTTTATTTTTTTTTTGGATTATATATCTTGTGTGGTGCTTAAAGGACTTTGTCTCTTAATTTTATCTTTTGTTTTGGCACTTCTCTTATCTTGGATTGCTTAAATGACCTGTTGTACTAATTTTTTCTATTTCTTGGCACTTTTCTACTCACTTCATATCATTGTGCAGAGTGATGTCGCATTATAAATGGAACCTGGGTTTGGTACTCTTAGAATTTTTTATTCTCTATTGTCTTCTGGCACTTTTCTACTCACTTCATATCATTGTGCAGAGTGATGTCGCATTATAAATGGAACCTGGGTTTGGTACTCTTAGAATTTTTTATTCTCTATTGTCTTCTGGCACTTTTCTCTCACTTCATATCATTGTGCAGAGTGATGTCGCATTATAAATGGAACCTGGGTTTGGTACTCTTAGAATTTTTTATTCTCTATTGTCTTCTGGCACTTTTCTACTCACTTCATATCATTGTGCAGAGTGATGTCGCATTATAAATGGAACCTGGGTTTGGTACTCTTAGAATTTTTATTCTCTATTGTCTTCTGGCACTTTTCTACTCACTTCATATCATTGTGCAGATGATGTCGCAATTATAAATGGAACCTGGGTTTGGTACTCTTAGAATTTTTTATTCTCTATTGTCTTCTGGCACTTTCTACTCACTTCATATCATTGTGCAGAGTGATGTCGCATTATAAATGGAACCTGGGTTTGGTACTCTTAGAATTTTTTATTCTCTATTGTCTTCTGGCACTTTCCTACTCACTTCATATCATTGTGCAGAGTGATGTCGCATTATAAATGGAACCTGGGTTTGGTACTCTTAGAATTTTTTATTCTCTATTGTCTTCTGGCACTTTCCTACTCACTTCATATCATTGTGCAGTGTGATGTCGCATTATAAATGGAACCTGGGTTTGGTACTCTTAGAATTTTTTATTCTCTATTGTCTTCTGGCACTTTTCTACTCACTTCATATCATTGTGCAGAGTGATGTCGCATTATAAATGGAACCTGGGTTTGGTACTCTTAGAATTTTTATTCTCTATTGTCTTCTGGCACTTTCCTACTCACTTCATATCATTGTGCAGAGTGATGTCGCATTATAAATGGAACCTGGGTTTGGTACTCTTAGAATTTTTTATTCTCTATTGTCTTCTGGCACTTTCCTACTCACTTCATATCATTGTGCAGAGTGATGTCGCATTATAAATGGAACCTGGGTTTGGTACTCTTAGAATTTTTATTCTCTATTGTCTTCTGGCACTTTTCTACTCACTTCATATCATTGTGCAGAGTGATGTCGCATTATAAATGGAACCTGGGTTTGGTACTCTTAGAATTTTTTATTCTCTATTGTCTTCTGGCACTTTTCTACTCACTTCATATCATTGTGCAGAGTGATGTCGCATTATAAATGGAACCTGGGTTTGGTACTCTTAGAATTTTTTATTCTCTATTGTCTTCTGGCACTTTTCTACTCACTTCATATCATTGTGCAGAGTGATGTCGCATTATAAATGGAACCTGGGTTTGGTACTCTTAGAATTTTTTATTCTCTATTGTCTTCTGGCACTTTTCTACTCACTTCATATCATTGTGCAGAGTGATGTCGCATTATAAATGGAACCTGGGTTTGGTACTCTTAGAATTTTTTATTCTCTATTGTCTTCTGGCACTTTCCTACTCACTTCATCTCTTGTTGTTATCAACATAAGTGACTGCTCCACTCACTTTTTCTGAATGAAAAATTCACCCCAAATACCGGAGCATACTCAATGTCTCAATTGTTTCTATGTTACATGTTTGTGTTGAGAATATTGGCTATTAAGCTTAAATGCTGGCCAACTAACTTGGCAGCGTTTTATGTGTGTTGAACTTGTGACCTCAAGTAGTCGGGAAGAGAGAGAGAGAGAGAGAGAGAGAGAGAGAGAGAGAGAGAGAGAGAGAGAGAGAGAGAGAGTCTTTGCTTCGTACCCAAAAGGTACCGAGTTCGAATACCCGCCTTGTTGTGTGGCCTTGAGCAAGTCACCTCGCCCTAGCTCACTTTGCGGCGCTGCACTACGGCTAACGCCTGGGCCATTCCAGTCTTCCCTTGGAATAGACCCTAAAGACAAATTTCCCCTTGGGGATGAATAAAGGGATTTTTTTTTTTTTTAATTATAAATCTGATGTTTTGGCTTTTATACATTCTGATCACATGACTTGTGAAAAAATTTTAGCCAGCATGAAGAATAAAAAGTAACGATTTTCTTTGTTTAGAACAAAGCTGCTCGTTGCTAAGCGGGCGTGACATCAGACTATTGAATCCTATTGGTGTTCTGACAAGAGCCTGAACCGCTGCGAATTCAAGGGATGCTACTCATACATTACTTCTTTTCTTGCTTATTTTAACTAAGTTACCTCCCTTGCTTCATACGTAATCGTTACACGTCTCCAGCCGTCCTTCGAGATGCTGTGGCCTTGGCTTAAAAACCCACAACATTGCCACACGGCTACACGGTTATGCGGTCTAGTGGTATGACACTCGCTTTTGGATCGGAAGATCCTGGGTTCGAGCCTCGCTCGCGCATAGTTGAGTCCTTGGAGAAGACTCTTTACTCACATTCTCTCGCCGTAATCAGGTGTAAATTGCGTACCTGGCTGTTAACAGCGGTGTCTCTGTCGGAATAAAAATTAAAATTGCCTAACAGGCGTCATTTCTGGTCCTATATACATATATATATATATATATATTATATATATATATATATATATATATATATATATATATATATATATATATATATATATATATATATATATATATATATATATATATATAATATATATATATTATTTTGATATTTATCACAATGTTGGAGTCAGTCTACATCGATGTTTCAGGCCTTTTCAGCCATCGTCGGTACTGTGTTACATGAGTTGGGTTTGTTGTGTGATGTTGCATGTTGAAGCAAATATATATATATAAGAAGAAGAAGAAGAAGAAGAAGAAGAAGAAGAAGATAATAGAATTTACCTATATTGTAAAACACTGACTTACTCGACTTCTGCCTCTTGGCTCCTGGCGGAGGATAGGGCCTCAACAGCACTCTTCCATCTTCTTCTGTCCTTGGCACAGACCTTGGCCTCACTCCAGGTAAGATTGGAGATGCTCAAATCTTGGTGAAGGCTTCTTCTCCTCCAAGTCTGTTTTGGACGACCCCCCGTTTCCTTTTGACCTGCGGGTTCCATTCGAGAGGATAAATTACTTACTTACTTAGGCCGCCCCTTGGGGCTCCCAACATGAGCCACAAGTCGCCATTCTGTCCTGTCCTCCATAAGTGTGCGCAGCTCCCAGGTGTTGTCCATTCCTGTGTTCTGTAGATATATTACAGTAAAACATTAAGTAATGAAAAGGTGTTCATATCTTCAATTGTTGTTTTTGATTTTGAAAAAAAAAAATTTTTCTCAAAAAATGTTAAATTTTGTGACACGATTCCAGCTTACCCCCTTCAACCATATTGTAATCCAATCTTCGAGGCTGGATACAAATCTAAGGGAGTTGATCCAAACGGTCAAAGTTGTGTGACAAAAATTATTGAATTGTTTCCCTTAAATTCTCTCGAATTGGCTGACGTTATGATCTTCAGAAATTTGCATAATGTTTTTGTTGTTTTTATACTTATTATTATTTTGTTGTTGTTGTTTGTTGTTGTTTTTGTCTTTACAATTTTCTTTTTTTTTTATTTTCGCGGGTGGGGGGGGGGTGGTGTTTGGGTTTGTTTTTATTTATTGGGTTTCTTTTTTCTTTTGTATTTGGTTTGTTTCTGGTGGGGGGGGGGGGGGGGGGGGGGGGGCATGTTGGGGTTGGGTTTTTTTTTTACAGCTAGCGCCGTGTCTTTAACATTGCATGGATAGGAAAATAATATAAGAGAATGTTCTAAATGATGATATGGTACTATCTGTGTTGACGCAGGGATTGTTTGGTGTGTGTGGGTGTTGTATTTGTGTTGTTGTTGTTGTTGGTGTTGTGTATGTTTTGTTGTTAAAGTGTTTAAATGGGCGATATATAGTTAGATTGTTTGTATATTTATTTATGTTTTGATATAGTGCTTTATATTTTATTATATTATTTTTGTTTTTATTTATGTATAAATATATATATAATATATATATATTATATATTATATATATATTATATATTTGGTATTTACTGGTAATAAATAAAAAATAATAATTCGCTCCATTACTACATGTCGAGCACTTTTCGTACCATATTTATAGTAATATAAATATATATATATATATATATATATATATATTATATATATATATAATATTATATATATATATATATATATATATATATATATATATATTATATATATTTTGAATCGTGTTTGATACAAATATGGTACGAAAAGTGCTCGACATGTAGTAATGGAGCGAATTATTATTATTATTATTATTATAGATAGATAGATAGATAGATAGATAGATAGATCGTTCGCAGATGACGTCACTCGGGTCTTTGTTATTGTTTTTTGCCATCCGCGTTTATGAGTAATGCTCACTGAACCTGACTATAAACGTTCATGGATACACAGTCTTGTGTGTTGGTCCGTTATACTTCCGGATGGCAATGTTATGAGCTTCTTAGCCAAGCGCATACTATATATATATATATATATGAGTGTTGGTGGGTACTTGTATGTACGAGAGTGCTCGATAACGTTGGTGAGACCTAATATAAAATATAAATGGATTCACTCACTCATTTATGACCGAAACGACGTGGAGACCACAAAAACATTTGTTTCGGCCATAAATAAATGAGTGACTCCATATATATATATATATATTATATATATATATATATATATATATATATATATATATATATATATTTATATATACATATATATACATTATATATTATATATTAGATACATTGCTAACGAAGGGCGTTTGACGTTTGATCATACCAAGAAAGGCTACAAAGGAATAAAATAATATTATGTGACCCATCGTCTGAAAACGGTGATTTGTCATGGTGAAACAGATAGCAAAAACGTTGATATAGAATTGAAAGGATAAGGCACATTCTGAGTTTTGAAACATTCTGAGTTCTGAAACATTCTGAGTTCTGAAACATTCTGAGTCCTGAAACATTCTGAGTTTTGAAACATTCTGAGTTCTGAAACATTCTGAGTTCTGAAACATTCTGAGTTCTGAAACATTCTGAGTTTTGAAACATTCTGAGTTCTGAAACATTCTGAGTTTTGAAACATTCTGAGTTCTGAAACATTCTGAGTTTTGAAACATTCTGAGTTCTGAAACATTCTGAGTTTTGAAACATTCTGAGCGTTGAAACATTCTGAGTTCTGAAACATTCTGAGTTTTGAAACATTCTGAGTTCTGAAACATTCTGAGGTTTGAAACATTCTGAGTTTTGAAACATTCTGAGTTCTGAAACATTATGAGTATTAGTACTTCTATTCACCATAATTTGTATCTTTCTCTTTCTGCTTGAATTATAACAATTTGACTAAAAACTAAAAACGTTGGATTTGTATTCATACAAGATTCTTGCCCTTAGAAAGTATGAGGGAGGAAATTCGATGTGCAAATCGCATTATCTCATTTTATGTAACTTTACTATATATGTTGTTGTTGATGCCGGTTTGTTTGTTTGTTTGTTTGTTTGTTTGTTTGTTTGTTTGTTTGTTTGTTTGTTTGTTTGTTTGTTTGTTTGTTTGTTGTTTTTTTTTTTTGTTTTTTGGGGGGATTGTTTTCTTTTCCGATGACGACTATGTTACTAGTGTGCATAATCTGTGTGAGTGTGTCTATGTCAATATTGTATTGTTATAAATGTGTAACCAAATGACAAATTGCCACTTTTTTGGGGACAATAAAGATATATTATTATTATTATTATTATTATTATTATTATTATTATTATTATTATTATTATTATTATTATTATTATTATTAGATATTATCTATTATTATTATTACGCACCAAAAGATTATATTTAATTACCAATCACCTGTCTTTTACATCTAATTAATTTCACACCAATAAAATGTACGAATATATTCTGCAATCGTTGAATAAAATGTTTAACCCTCTCCTTACCAACTATAGGAAATCGTCACATTCGTTACGATACAACCAACATTTTTCTTATTCAAATATCTTTTGTACACCATAAAATTTAAAGAAAATGAACAATGTGTGTTGTAGAGCATGTTTTGCTGAAGAAGCTATGTATCGCAATAACTTGCTATTGTGTTTGAGTGATAAAAAAAAAAACATATTTTTGTGTTTAGTTGGGTGTGAATTTTGGGGAAAATCTTGAAAATGGCTGGTAAAGAGAGAGAGTTAATCAAGGCGTTCAAAGCATTATTCAGCGATTACGTATTTACTAAGAAATGACAGGGTTTTCCAATGAGAGGGATGGAATAATACTGTTTAGATTCGGCGTGTAACATATATGTGACCCTTCGTCTCGAAACGGTATTATGTCGGAATGAATTGTACCCCGAAAAGTGGCTTTAGAGTTAAATTGATAGTAAATACCAATTTTTGGAGCTTTTGCATTGTGAGAAATTGTCTTCATTCTGTAACATTAGGGGCAGCGTGCCTCAGTGGTACGGTCTTTGCTTCCTACCCGAAAGGTACCGAGTTCAATCACCCGCTGCTGCGTTGTGTGGCCTTGAGCAAGTCACATCGCCCTAGCTCACTTTGCGGCGGTGCTCTGCGGCTGACGTCTGGGTTATTCCAGTTTTCCCTTGGAATATACCCTAAAGACAAATTTCCCCTTGGGGATGAATATAGGGAATTTTATTTTATTTTATTTTACAAATCGAAATAAACCCAAAGTTTCATGTTTTTATCAATAAATTCAACTTTTTGCACCCAAGTCATCCCGACATAATACCGTTCAAATTCTATTCTTGGTTAGGTCAAACGGATCGATGTTTGTCAGTTGGGTGTTTACATGTTTACGTGGTTTGGCATGGAAAGCAGGTCAGCGACGGTCATTTACATAATGTAAACCTTGTTTACATCAAAAAGGCGTAAATGACGGAATCACAAACAACAAACAGGAAACAGGAAACAGGACTCAGCAGCTCATGGGGTTATCGTTTATTCTTGATTTTTTTAAAATTGATTTTTTGGCCTAATAAATAAATAAATATGAACAGTTATAAAAACAACGAGTTTTAATGGACTGGCCATGCTCAATGTGTTTCATAACGCTTCATTATGTATTTCCTCAACAGGCCAGATGGAATCATATTATTTCCATGTCATAAAGTACCAGTTGCTTGTGAGGGAACTTTATATTATTATATATATATATATATATATATATATATATATATATATATATATATATATATGCCGACTGACGACGTGGAGTTCACAGAAACATGTGTTTCGGTCATTAATAAGTGAGTGACTCCATTTATATATTATATTATCTCTAGACAACATTATCGAGCACTCTCGTACCTACAAGTATCCACCATACGAACTCTCATAAATATATATATATATATATATATATATATATATATATATATATATATATATATAATATAAATAGTTCAAGTATAATTATGTTCATCAACTTCTACAACATTGTTTCGAGCATATTCGCTCTCATCAGGAGAGGCGAAAGCGAACGCTCGAAACAATATTATCTTAGAAGTTGATGATCAGAATTAATTATACTTGAAATATTTTATAAATAGATCCTTTAATCAAAAAGTTGAGCACTATTATTTCACGGTTTTTGGTTTTATAATTTATATATATATATATTATATATATATATATATATATATATATATATATAATATAATATATATATATATATATATATATATATATTATATATATATATATATATATATAAATGGAGTTACTCACTTATTTATGGCCGAAACACATGTTTCTGTGGTCTCCACGTCGTCCGTCGGCAGATTATCTCATTATTATTATCATCCATGTATTTTACAAAAAATTGTCGTACCAGTAAGGTCGCGGGTTCGATCCCCCAATCGCCGCCGCGAAATTTTTATTCTCTGTTGTCTTCTGGCACTTTCCTACTCACTTCATTTCTTGTTATTATCAACATCAGTGCCTGCTCCACTCACTTTTCTGAACTCAGTTGCTTTCTAACATTCATAATGTAAATATTGCTGCTCGAAGCTCGAAGAAATTACTAATAATGTAAAATTGAATGTGAGCTTCAATTTAATTACAAAAACAGATCAAATGGACGTTTCGGGTTTTCCCTTTATCAACAAAACAGGATGAACGAAACACCACAGATGAATGAGATAATGTGGTAGTGGCGTAGTTAAGATGAATAAATGAATGTTTTTGTTTATTCATCTTAACTACGCCAGTTCCACATTATCTCATTCATATGTAGTGTTTCATTTATCCTGTTTTGTTGATAAAGGGGAAACCCGAAACGTTCATTTGATCTGTTTTTGTAATCAAATGAAAGTTTGCATTCAATTTTACATTATTATTCATTTCTAACATTCATAGAAAACTGCTATTTTGTGTCATTTAAATATATTTTTAAAAAGTAGTCCTTTACAGCCATTAGGCCCATGGATCCGGAGCTTATCCCGGTTTCTATAGCGTGAAGCGGACAATAGCAATTGCTTGCTATCCTTTGGATAGGACGGTAGTCTATTCCCTATTTCTTATCGGCTATTTTTATTGAGCTTCTACCTCGAAACAAATTAAAGATTATTGTCAACCCGACCATCCAAACAAAAGACACAAAGGACCTTGACCTTGACTCGCGTTGCCCACCCCTAAAAAATATGTATAGATAGTATGCGCTTGACTAAGAAGCTCATAACATTGCCATCCGGAAGTATAACGGACCAACACACAAAACTATGTGTATCCATGAACGTTTATAGTCAGGTTAATACAGTTCAGTGAGCATTACTCATAAACGCGGATGGCAAAAAAACAATAACAAAGACCTGAGTGACGTCATCTTCGAACTATCTATAATGAAAATACTCATATAATATGCATTAATATTACTGTGCATGATCACGTTCTTGAATTGGAGCAAGAAATTTAAATTTCATTATGAATGCAATTTTTTTTTTTTATTATCTACTGTCCATTTAATTTATTGTCGAAGGTCATAACATCATAACACGAAACGTCTTTTGTTCTGCCTGAATCGATATTCGCCTGGTCAATTAATTCTTGACTTTACTTCGGGATTTGACTTTTCAACCAGCTTTCGCTTGACATCTTCTTCTTACTTCTTAGTAGCACTTACTTCTTAGTAATAAAAATAAACGTGATTTACCTCTCTATCTCCGCCTCGCCTTATCGCACTACACACACACACACACACACACACACACACACACACACACACAATCACACACACACACACACACACAATCACACACACCGAGAACACACTCCCCGCTAAAAACACGCGCTTCTTAACCGATGGATCTAGGTCAACATAACAAATTCCACAAGAAAATATTATAGGAGTGTGAAAAAAGAGGGAGGGGGGGGGGAGGGAGAGGCTTGAAGAGAGGGCGGGCAGGCGACCTGAATACGGACGACCTTGTGACCGCTGGATGAACCTAGCAGTTGATGATGACGTCGAATGACCTTCCCACTGCGTACTGACTTGGGTCAGGGTCCTCGCCGTGGCGGCGGAGAGAGAGAGAGAGAGAGAGAGAGAGAGGATGGCGGGGCGGGCTGACGGAGTCGGGCGATGGTGGTGGCTTTGGTGGCGATGGTAGCGGTGGTGGTGATTACTTTTAGTTGATGCCATGGTAGGTAATTTTTGTGCTCATTGCTCATTGTGTTCACTCGAAGGTGAGAAGCACAGAAGAGAACCCTGTGTAATCTGTGGTGAGAAGTGAGAAAGAATCGTGGATAGCTCATACGGTAGAGTCACGCTCTCACCGGCCAGGCGGAGTTGTCGTACCAGTCAGGTCGCGGGTTCAAACCCCCATCACCGCCGCGCAATTTTTATTCTCTATTGTCTTCTTGCACTTTCCTACTCACTTCATCTCTTGTTGTTAAGTGAGAAAGAAGTACGTATGTTAGATAGAATCTGAGCGAGTAATGAAGAGAGTGACAAAGGGTTGCCCAGTTTGGCGTTTATAATCACACTGCACAAAATAATATTATAGATAGTGTGCGCTTGGCTAGGTAGGAAACTCACAACATTGCCATCCGGAAATATAACCGACCAACACACATAAATAAAAACTATCTATCTATGCGTAACTCAGGACGTTTATAGTCTGGTTAATTATGAAAAATTATGGGACAAAAAAATGGCAAATGTTGCCAGAAATTATGCTTATTTGGAAATAGGCACAACGTTTGAAAAACAAAATTACAATTAAAAAAATTGCTATCAATGAAACTGTTATAATATAAGAAAAACCCAAGCTTATGTTAGACCAAGGGGAACCACCCCAGTAATATTCATCACCGCGGGGAACGCAAATTTCGAAAAAATATAAAAATTAAGGAAAATACTCTTCAACAGTCGTAACGTCACTTCCTTCCTAATGACGCATGGTAACTTAGTAACACTGGCTCTAAACTATCGAAACAATGGCGGACGCCCGTATGAAATATTTCCCCGGCGAGCATAAAAGCGTATCTAGAGGGAAAAGAACCATAAATTTGATCATGTTTTGACTTTTACACATTTTGATCACTAGGCATATGAAAAGTTCTAGCCAGCATGAACAATAAAAAGTAATGATTTTCTTTGTTTAGAACCAAGATGGCCGCCGTTGCCGTGTGGCGTGACATGTGTCAAGCTGAATCAAATGACCAATCGTGATGTTAGATATTTAAAAAGCTGTGAACACTTTTCACTAAGTGGGTCATTTGAGCACATTTTGCAATGTGACCAATGACCTCGAGCACATGGAAAGTTAATATATAAATCATGCCCGTTTAACATTACAAGAAGAAGCTGGCCCAAACACAGTAAAGCGGTAACAAAGGTTTCTTTTCTTTGCAGAGGTATGAAGTGTGTACCTACACATCACAATATAAGGTTAATGAACCTTGGCCAAGCAAGGTGTGTAACGTGTTTGTCAAAAGTAAGTCATGATATTACCGTGAATTAGTATCAAAAGTCACATCCGTGTTGTCAACAGATTAAACTCGTTCCTTATTTGGACATGTTCCAACCCTGAATACATTAATCAAATTAAATAGACAGTATTTGCTTGACTAAGAAGCTCACAACATTGCCATCCGGAAGTATAACGGACCCAACACACAGGAAACTATGTGTAACCTTGAACGTTTATAGTCTGGTTAATTCAGTTAAGTGAGAATTACTCGTAAACGTGGATGGCAAAAAAAAAACAATAACAAAGACCCGAGTGACATCAACTTCATATTATCTATAAAGGATATAGATAGTGCGCTTGGCTAAGAAGCTCACAACATTGCCATCCGGAAGTCTAACGGACCAACACACAAAACAGTGTGTAATCATGAACGTTTATAGTCTGGTTAATACAGTTTAGTGAGAATAACTCACAAACATGGGTGGCAAAAGACAATAACAAAGGCCTGCGTGACTTCATCTTCGTTCTATCTACAGTCTGGTTAATACAGTGAAGTGAGAATACGCTTCAACAGTCGTAACGTCACTTCCCTCGTAATGACGCATGGTAACTTAGTAACTGGCTGTAAACTATCGGAACAATGGCGGACTGTGACGAGCGATTTTCTTTCACTGCGTGATTTCTTTATCATTCGTCAGCGCCTCGTTTCAAAACCACTTCAAACCTAGTGGACGAGACATATATTTGATCAACACCTCCATTAAAAATACTCAAACACGGACAGTCTTTCTCCAATAAAGCTCCAAATCTTTCTAACGGAAATTTTGGTCGTTAGGTGGTAAACATTTCCATTGTATAACGGAACACGCACTTTCAGCTTAAGGCTTATTTACCTGTTCAAATTGTCTGCCCATTGTATTCATGCCACCTGCTAATTACCTTTCCCAAACAAGTCTCCAACGTCCCTAGGCCCTGATGTCTTGTCTCGTTCAAGAGTAGCTCAAATTACAATTAAGGTCTAGTCTCTCCGGTAATTATCCGTTATTCTTTCTTACCAACGCATCTGGATATCATTGGCTATCTAAAACAGGAAATTCTTCTGATTGGCTATTTTCGTTTCACAAAACCAAATTCATATCTGAATCTGATCACACACACGCTAAGAAGCCCACAAGAAAAGAGCTATCTCTCCAATTTCAAACTTGTAAAAGTTTGTCTATCTCGGCTGGAGGTAAAATGAATTATTGGTTAACATTCAAAGTTGAACGAGATATTACTGTGAATTCAATTTAATCTATCTATTATTAATATTATAGTTTGTGTATATATTTTAATTGTGCTATTCCATGGATGTTCGTAAGTTGGAATACCTGTACAAAACTATATCTATATGTATCTTATTTTATAGTTAACAGTTGTTTATGATCTATGTTATTATTTCATTTATATTCAATATGCATATTGCTTGAATGTCTGTACCCCACCGCCAATCGCCGGCCACACATCATAACCTCAATTATAATTAATAAAAATAAATAAAGAAATACCAGGGACACAACCCTGTTAAATTCTCATCATGTAAGATAGCTCGACTGTCAGTTGATGTTTAAACCATATACCAACTACCATTATCATGGAGTTACTGCTTCCCCTTGCCTTTGTCGGCAAATAAAGGCTATTATGATGTGTCGCTCAAGGACGATTCGGTGGCGAAAGACAAACTCGATTGGCTCTAAGACCTTGTTGTTTTAACTCTCAAATTGAAGGTCCTGGCCATTTTCCTGGCCATTTTCCTGGTCCTTTTCCGTGTCATTGGAGCACCCAGTTGTGCCGAATCCCTGCATCCCAGTCCTTGAACAGCGGTAAACCCCTGATGTCAGCCTAACTACAACACACTGTTGTGATGTCCAGAAAACTCTGCAAAGCAGGCGCCAACCCTGGAACTAGCTGATACATTTGCCTCAGTCAAGCAAGCCGACGGGATAAAGATAAGCCAAACGGGATTATACCATTTTCAAATGTATTTTCCACAGACACATATGATTATATCAAAGTAACAAATAAATATATAATAGATTAGATCCACTCAATTAGAGCTATTCTTCCTGATATTAAATAAATGCTTATTCTTTCTATCTTTTCCTGTAACAATCTAATTAACCCTTTTTGTATAGAATTGTTATTATTGCATTTGGGCGTTACTATTGTCTTGACTCACTTGTTATTAATACAATTAAGTTATAAGGGACCCTAAGGCAATTCTTAATCACCCCTAGATTAAACCTGAGCCGTTTGTGATATAGGTTGAGTGGTGCAGCTGGTAACGAGAGCCATAGCGCGCATACTAGTTCGAATCCAGACCATTGAGCTATCGGTTGGACTCGATCCCACAAATTAACACACAACCCGCCACACGGACGCCCTCATGAAATATTTCTCCAACGAGCATAAAAGCGTATCCAGAGAATAAAAAAAAACCCCATTATAAATCTGATCATGCTTTGATTTTTACACATTCTGATCACAAGACGTGAAAAGTTCTCGCTAGCATGAAGAATAAAAAGTAGCGATGTTCTTTGTTTAGAACCACGATGGCCGCCAATGCTGGGCGACGTGACATCAGACTATTGAATCCAATTATTAGGAAAGAGCTGAGAAGAAATGAGGGTCGTTTAACCCTCTCCTGACCAGCCATTTTCAGGATTCTCCCCAAAACTTCACACCCAAACAACACAGAAATATCTTTTTTTATCACTCAAACACAATAGCAGTATAAGTTATTGCCATAAATAATTTCTTTAGCAAAACATGCTCTACAACACACTGTTCATTTTCGTTAAATTTTACGATGTACAAGAGAAATTTGAATAAGAAAAATGTTGGTTGTATCGTTACGAAAGTGACGATTTTCCTATAGATAAAATGAAGTTGACGTCATTCGGGTCTTTGTTATTGTTTTTTGCCATCCACGTTTATGAGTACTTCTCACTAAACTGTATTAACCAGACTATAAAAGTTCATGGTTACACATAGTTTTGTGTGTTGGTCCGTTATACTTCCGGATGGCAATGTTGTGAACTTCTTTGTCAAGCGCATACTATCTATAATTAAAAATTGATCTTTTATATAGAGCAATATCCACTAAATGTGCTCCAAGCGCTTTATAAGGTATCCCTGGTCAACAGCAACATTTAACATGTAGGACGGCACATGACGCCTGTTAGGCGATATTAAAATTTTTCGGACACAGACAACGCTGTTAACGGCCAGGTACTCATTTTACACCCGAGTACGGTGAGAGAATGTGAGTAAAGAGCCTTCTCCAAGGACTCAACTATGCGCCGAGCGCGAGGCTCGAATCCTGGACCTTCCGATCCAAAAGCGAGTGTCATACCACTAGACAACATAGCCGCACATGTGTGTTGGTCCGTTATACTTTCGGATGGCACTGTTGTGAGCATCTTAGCCAAACGCATACTGTCTATGCAAATTATTGACCACCGTGTTTCATTGACCAACTTCTCAAGGTTGGCCAAGGGTCATTTCGGACATTGACAAGACGCCATCGATAGTGCGTTCTGCCCACTTAGATACTTACAGTACGACCAACGTTGATCGCAAATACAGTAAAACGGGTTGACCCAACTGTACCTAACAAAAATGGCAGACTTCAGTGTGGAGGAAAACTGGAGAGAAATGTGGAACAGGGAAACACCAAGAGGAGGAAACATCATTAAAGATC
>NC_088372.1:3444086-3454086 GCF_034508935.2 Berghia stephanieae | reverse complement strand
AAAAGAAGAAGAGAAAAAGAAGAAAGAAGAAGAGAAGAAGAAAGAAGAGAAAGAAGAAGAAGAAGAAGAAGAAGAAGAGAAGAAGAAGAAGAAGAAGAAGAAGAAGAGAAGAAGAAGAGAAGAAGAAGAAGAAGAAGAAGAAGGAGAAGAAGAAGAGAAGAAGAAGAAGAAAGAAGAGAAGAGAAGAAGAGAAAGAAAGAGAAAGAAGAGAAAGAAAAGAGAAGAAGAAGAAGAAGAAGAAGAAGAAGAAGAAGAAGAAGAAGAAGAAGAAGAAGAAGAAGAAGAAGAAGACACAGAATATATTATTGTATTGTCCATTATACTGATATTATTCTAAATAAAGACGAAAATTTCCAGAATTTAAACCTAAATCTGCCTTCAAAACCGGAAATAGACAGACTTGAAATGTCTTTCCAGGGAAGATAATCGGGTTATACAATGTGTTCAACGCATTGACTGTTACAAGAACTGATTTGATCTGCAGGATTATTAATTTGTTATTTTTCTGATTCCTCCTAAATATCCTGTTTTGAGATCATCAGAATATAATGCTGGTTGTCTATAAAGATCATCCATCCTCGCTCTTTTACGTCCGGTAATCCTAATAATCTGCCTATACGCCTTGCGACTGAAATAGTTTATGCCATCATCATCATCATTGCCTTTTTCACCCTGGGTCAGGGTATAGGCCACAGACAAACAGTTTCCATCCTTCTATATCCCGAGCTAACTGTTTTATCTCATTCCAGGTCTTACCATGTTCCTCGTGGCCTTCCCCTTGATCTTCTGCCCTGAGGGTTCCAGTCCAATACTTTCTGTGTTATAGTTGAATCATTCTTTCTAAGCGTGTGTCCAATCCACCTCCATCGTCTTCTTCCTATTTCCTCTCCCATTGGTTTCTGCTGTTCTTTTCCATACTTCTTCATTTTTTATTCTATCCATCCATTTTATTCTGAGTAGCTTACGCATGCACCTGTTTATTAAAATCTGTACCCTCCAGGCCCGATAATGGCAGCAATCCAGCCCCCTAATGTCCGATAATGGCAGCAATCCAGACCCCCGATGTCGGATAATGGCAGGAATCCAGCCCCCTGATGTCCGATAATGGCAGCAATCCAGCCCCTCGATGTCCGATTATGGCAGCAATCCAGCCCCCCCCCCCCCCCGATGTCCGATAATGGCAGCAATCCAGCCCTCTGATGTCCGATATGGCAGCAATCCAGCCCTCTGATGTCCGATTATGGCAGTAATCCAGCCCCCCGATGTCCGATAATGGCAGCAATCCAGCCCCCTGATGTCCGATAATGGCAGCAATCCAGGCCCCCGATGTCCGGAGGGATACGATTACGGGAAACTGGCTAAATAAGATCCGAGAGAGAGAGAGAGAGAGAGAGAGAGAGAGAGAGAGAGAGAGAATGGGGATACCCCTCTGAAGTGCATTATGGACGGCGCCCCCGTTTCGAGCCGAAATAAGTCCCGGCAACCCTTGTACGCAGCTTCCCTGACTACGGACAGAGATGCATATACGAGATGGAAGTCGGTTTGGACGAATTCAATCCCTCGTGGGGGCGGGGACATACTATCCTCTAAGCTTGGTGAGAAGTTGCCGAAGACCTGAGATGCACCTTCCTCCCACCAAATCCAAGCATCAGTAACACACTTTAGTCACCTGGAACAAATACAAAAGACGTCTAACTTCTACGTCATGGCACAAGACCGAAGGCCTAGAGCTCAGGTGGTCGCTGGTTCGGATAAGTAAGTACGTGAGAAGTTGCCAGGCTTTGATACCAGTAAGAGGAGACACTGGGTGGCTGCGAATCGGCTTCGTGGGGGCGGGGACATACTATCCTCTAAGCTTGGTGAGAAGTTGCCGAAGACCTGAGATGCACCTTCCTCCCACCAAATCCAAGCATCAGTAACACACTTTATAGTCACCTGGAACAAATACAAAAGACGTCTAACTTCTACGTCATGGCACAAGACCGAAGGCCTAGAGCTCAGGTGGTCGCTGGTTCGGATAAGTAAGTAAGTAAGTACGTGAGAAGTTGCCAGGCTTTGATACCAGTAAGAGGAGACACTGGGTGGCTGCGAATCGGCTTCGGTCGAGGAGCTGCCTCACAGCAAGTGCACTTCATCAGTGGGGACTTTCCACCTGTCCTACATGTAACAGATGTGGGCAAGAACCCGAAACGGCAGAGCATCTAGTTGAACGGTGTGTTATGACGATGCTAGCGGGTGGGTTCGCGACGGTGCACGAATGCGGACCGGACTTCGCTGATTGGGTCGATCGTCATAACATAGCAGTGTGAGAACCATAAATAAGAAGCTGTTGCTGTTTCCACCTGTCCAACATGCATCCGTTGTGGTCAAGACGACCCCGAAACCGCAGAGCATCAAGTCGAGCATTCGTCGCGATGTCATGTGGCGAAGCTTCCAGGCAGTTTCGCGAGCGGACACGAATGCTGCGATGAAATTTCGGCCTGGATAGATTATCAAAACATATTATTAGTGTGACGCTATTTTAGAAATTGCGCTTTTATATAGCGCAATATCCACTAAATGTGCTCAAAGCGCTTTACAAGGGGTCCCTGGTCAACAGCAACATTAAACATGTAGGACGGGACATGCCGCCTGTTAGGCGATATTACAATTTTTCGGACAAAGACAACGCTGTTAACGGCCAGGTACTCATTTTACACCTGCGTACGGTGAGAAAATGTGAGTAAAGAGTCTTTTCCAAGGACTCAACTATGCGCCGAGTGAGGCTAGAACCCAGGACCTTCCGATCCGAAAACGATTGTCATACCACAAGACCACATAGCCACACATATTAGAAGCGGCTGCCATCTGTATTGACCTATTCATTATTAGTTCTCGACGGTGTTAGGGTTAAGTGCGTTTAAGAATGAAATTGGCTTCAACAGTCGTGACGTCACTTCCCTCGTAATGACGCATAGCAACTTAGTAACTGGTCCTAAACTATCGGAACAATGGCGGACGCTTTTGTTGTGAAATAACTTCTCCGATGAGCATAAAAGTGTATCCAAAGGAGAAAAACATTATAAATCTGATCATGTTTTGACTTTTATACATTCTGATCACATGACATGTGATAAAATTCTAGCCAGAAGAATAAAAAGTGCCGATTTTCTTCGTATTAGAACCAAGCTGCTGGTTGCTGGGCGGACGTGACATCAGACTATTGAATCCGATTGGCGTGACTCAACTCGTTGTAAATTGGTTTTAGAAACTCCAAGTGGATGAATAGCTCTCAAATAATATATTATCAATAAGACTATAGATAGTATGCGCTTGGCTAAGAAGCTCACAACATTGCCATCCGGAAGTATAACGGACCAACACACAAATCTGTGTGTAACCTTAAACGTTTATAGCCTGGTTAATACAGTTTAGTGAGAATTAATCATAAACGCGATTGGAAAAAAAAAAAAGCGATAACAAAGACCCGAGTGACGTCAACATCATTCTATCTACATTATATTTGTTGAGCGCTCTTCCATCTCACGAGTAAGTACGCAGAGCCGCGCTTTACATCAACATGGATGGCAAAAAACAAAAACAATAACAATGACCTGAGTGGTGTCAACTTCGCTCTATGTATAGATAGAACGAAGAATACGTCACTCAGGTCTTTGTTATTGTTTTTCGCCATCCGCGTTGATGAGTAATTCTCACTTAACTGTATTATCTAAACTATAAATGTTCATGGATACACAGAGTTTTGTGTGTTGGTCTGCTTTACTTCCGAATGGCTATCAAAAACAAAGACCCGAGTGACGTCAACTTCATACAACTCGTATCTATTGATGTGTTTCTTTTGGCGGGCAGGTGTGAGTATTTAATTTCTCTAATACCATCATCAATTGGATTATGAAGATGACGATAAGGATGATGATGACGACGACGATGGTGATGATAATAATGATGATGATAACTCTTCATACATCCGTTAACCCTCTCCTTACCAACTACAGGAAAATCGTCACATTCGTTACGATACAACCAACTTTTTCTTATTCAAATTTCTCTTGTACATCATAACATTGAAAGAAAATGAACAGCGTGTTGTAAAGCATGTTTTCTAAAGAAAATATTTATTGTTAGAACTTACTGCTATTGGGTTTGAGTGATAAAAAATATATTTTTCTGTTAGTTGGGTGTGACGTTTTGGGGGAAATCCTGAAAATGGCTGGTAAGGAGAGAGTTAACGGACACTTACCACCACCACCACCGTCACGGCCTCCACCCACCCTAAAAACTCACGGTCATCTGACACGACCCTTGACCTTCCATCTGGCAACACGCACGATCACAGTCACCTTGACCTGTTTGTCCTGTGGGTGGGTGTGTAGTGTGTGTGTGCTTGATGGGGCTGTGTCATTATAATGGGGCTGCGTGTCAATCCCAAGGGGTGTGTAAAGTATAAACTGCCCTTCCCTCAAAAGTCTAACGAAAGACTGGAAATGGAGAGGCTTCGTATGGGAACAACAAAACAGACAATGGACGTTTCGAGTACAAACCCTTCGTCAGTACAACAATACACAAATAAACGTTGAAAACAAATAAAATATATAAATAGGTCTTTGATCGTAAAATACTAACGAAAGAGTGAAAATGGAGAGGCTTCGTATGGGAACAAAACAGACAACGGACGTTTCGGGTACAAACCCTTCGTCAGCACAACAATACACGAATTAACGTGGAAAACTTGCATTCTATTTTATTTGTTTTCCACGTTAATTTGTGTATTGTTGTGCTGACGAAGGGGTTTGTACCTGAAACGTCCATTGTCTGTTTTGTTCCCATACGAAGCCTTTGCATTTTCACTCTTTCGTTAGTATTTTACGATCACCGGCTTCAGGCAGCCCCTACCGTTTTCTACTTCTCTCAAAATTCATGAATTCAATCAATATTTTGGCCATAAAACTCGTCCTTCGAATATAATGGGAGCGATCTTTATTCATGTTTTCGTCCAACCAAGTCATCGGTCACATGCTCTGTTGCTGTACAACGATTGGATATTTTCAATAAATGTAAACACGCTGCTGTTTTTATGAAAGTTGTAAACATACCCATGAGTCATGCTGAGCAAAATGACCAATTGTAACGTTGGATATTTCTCAAATTGTGAACACTTTTCACTATGTGGGTCATATTGAGCACATTCTAATGTGACCAATGACATCGAGCACGCGGAAATGTAATATAGATCGCTCCCATTCGATGAAAATGACCCTCATTTTGGCAAAAAGTTCTCAAACCTGGGACGTGGGCAAAGTTCAAGGTTTGAGAGTTTTTGTCAACATGAAAGTCAATTTAATCGATCGATAATTTGAAGGACGAGTTTTCTGACCAAAACAATTTAAGCGTGATTTCTCGAGTACGGCCGTATAGATAGTTCAAAGATGACGTCACTCATGTCTTTGTTATTGTTTTTTGCCATCCGCGTTTATGAGTAATGCTCACTGAACTGTATTAACCCGACTATAAACGTTCATGGATACACACAGTTTTGTGTGTTGGTCAGTTATACTTCCGGATGGCAATGTTATGAGCTTCTTAGCCAAGCGCATACTATCTATAGTCGGGATAATACAGTTCAGTGAACATTACTCATAGACGCGGATGGCAAAAAACAATAACAAAGACCTGAGTGACGTCATCTTCGAACTATCTATAGTGATTCACACACACACACACACACACACACACACGCACACACACAATTCAATATACTGTGTTGTTTGAAATGTTGGCGACGAAACCAGGAGAGGGGGGAAATAGGAGTCAAGAGGGGTCTTGTTGTGTCGCTCTGAGCTGAGTGTCGAATCGGAATCGCGGGAGTAAGGTCATTGCATATGCTTTTTATTTTATTTTTTTTTTAATAATTAAAATAGAAATAAAAAGAAGAAGAAGAAAGAGAGAAAAAACAAACAAAAGTGATGCTATGCATAGAGGTAAATACTCACAAAATCCGCCAACCGGACAACATACAAAATTATAGATAGAACTAAGATAACGTCACTCTGGTCTTTGTTATTATCTTTTGCCATCCATGTTAATGAGTAATTCTCACTAAACTGTATATTAACAAGACTATACACGTTCAAGGTTACACACAGTTTTGTTTGTTGCTTTGGTCCGTTATACTTCCGGATGGCAATGTTGTGAGCTTCTTAGCCAAGCGCATATATACTATCTATAGATAGTATGTGCTTGGCCAAGAAGCTCATAACATTGCCATCCTGAAGTATAACGGACCAACACACAAAATTGTGTGTATCCATGAACGTTTATAGTCAGGTTAATACAGTTCAGTGAGCATTACTCATAAACGCGGATGGCAAAAAACAAAAACAAAGACCTGAGTGACGTCATCTTCAAATTATCTATAGATGGAACGAAGTGGACGTCACCGGGTCATTATGATGATCGACGACTCACGAAGACGAAAACCAGACTGACCTGACATCACTCACCTCTTTGTTATTGTCTTTAGCCAGTCTTTTTCTTAATGACGAAGTGGCCGAGTGGTTAAGGCATTGCACTGTGACCCGGGATGACCCGGGTTCGAGCCCCGCTTCAGGCACTTTCGTTTTTTTTCCTTGAGCAAGATTACTAACCCCCACTTTACTCACGTGGACAACATGGGTGATTCCTGTTGACATCAGACATCTTGTTTGATGAGTTATCTATATTCCTTCGTGGAATGCCTAAGCGACGACATCTTATGGTGTCGTGGCGGAAAAGTCATAATTTTTTGTTTTTTAAATGAGTAATAGGATTCAAAAGTCTGACGTCACGTCCGCCCATCAACGAGCAGCTTGGTTCTAAAACAAAAGAAAATCGGTACTTAATATTCTTCACGCTGGCTAGAAGTTCTAACGTGTCATGTGATCAGAATGTATAAAAGTCAAAACATGATCAGATTTATAATGTGTTTTTTTTTCCCTCTGGATACACTTTTATGCTCGTCGTAGAAGTATTTCATAAGGGAGTCCGCCATTGTTCCGATAGTTTAGAACCAGTTATTATTACGAGGGAAGTGACGTCACGACTGTTGAAGCCAATTTCATTCTTTAATACTCGATACAATATGGATGAAAAGTCGGGGAATCAAACCCTCTACACTCCCAGTTAACAAGAAATGAAGTGAGTAGGAAAGTGCCAGAAGACATCTGAGGGAAGTGACGTCACGACTGTTGAACCTTTTTCTCACTGAAGCGTATCAATCAGACTATAAAAGTTCAAGGTCACACATAGTTTTTGTGTGCTGGTACGTCGTTATATCCGGCTGGCGGATGTTGTGTGTTTTTTGGATAAACGCTATGCATCAATAGTTTGCCTGCCCCCATGAATCTGGCGGGTAGTAGATGTGAGTATTCTACCCAAACACATAGCACCAATACAATGATGACACACCACCTTGCCCCTGACCGACCTTAAACCAAAGAAGCAGGATAGGCTAGTAAAGAGAAGAAGAAACGACATCACTATCGGATCGTACACCCATGCGAACATCATAGGTATATGATTCAAGGGTGATGCTCCCATCCAACCACCCGCGAATTTAATGTAAAACTGGTCAAAAATATAAATTGTTGGCATTAGCACCCTAAAATATGGTATCCATTCTCCTCAATAAAACATACAAACTCAACACAAGTCTGATATTTCTGGCTATAAATTCAATTTTCAACATCTTAACCAATCCGACTTAATACCGTTTTGAGGCGAAGGGTCACAAATTATTATTAGACGTGACCCATCGTCACTAAATTATGTGTTAGAAAATAATCAATTGCTGGCCGGTTGCACCGCCTTGACGTTTGTCCGTAATATCTCATCTCTTTGACATAAATGCGATCACCATCATAGCTTGTCCCTCCAACACCAAACCCACTCCACAGCTTCTGTGGAGAAGACTCTTAGGCCTTGATCAGTGCAGCTGGCCCCGTCCTGGCATTCTCCAAGGATGTGCTCCGTCGTCTGCTCTGGGCATCCACATCATGTCCACAAGCTAGTCTCAGCCAGCCCCCACTTTTTCATGCTTCCATCTGTTCTCCCGAGTTTTGCACGTGCTCTGTTCAGTGTTACCCATTCATTCCTGGGGAGCTCAGTTCCGTAGGGCAGTTCTTCTTTCGGATCTTCAACGGCTTCATTTGCAGGATTGTCCCACTCTCAACAGCAACGAATGTGATAAAATGTGGTGGCTTGAAGCTTGTAGGAATAATCACTTATCCAGACACAAAAGGTTAATGATAACATTTTGTGTGCGAAGAACGTTTGAGAAGCACGGTTGTTGTCAATATCCAGCATTTTATTCGGTGGCCGGCTAGAAGTGTATTTATAATCAGTCACATGGTGAAAATTGTTGTTTTGCGTTGTTTTGTTTTGTTTTCGGTTTTTTTTTTTGTTTTTTTTTTTTTTTTTTGTTTTTTTTTTTTGCATCTGTTGAAAGCCCAATGTCTCCTAAGCATTTAAATCTTTATTTGAAGCAAATCGGCTGATTTTTCATGAAGTTATGGTCATATGCACGAGCTAATTTTGAGAAAATCGCTTCAAAAGTTGACAAGAGTTGAAATTAAGTATAATAATTTCCTTTTTAAAAAATGTTAATAAAATTGTTAGGAGAAGATTCAATTTAAATATTTCATCAATATATAAAAAATGCTTGATTTAACGATTTTTGATGAGATCTCATTTTCCATTTTTTTTTAAAATTGACCTCTTGTCAATATCTCCGAAGCTTTTTGCCATTCGACTGATTATCTCAGTCGGCTATGTGGTCTAGTGCTATGACACTCGCTTTCGGATCGGAAGGTCCTGGGTTCGAGCCTCGCTCGGCGCATAGTTGAGTCCTTGGAAAAGACTCTTTACGCACATTCTCTCACCGTACTCAGGTGTAAAATGAGTACCTGGCCGTTAACAGCGTTGTCTTTGTCTGAAAAATTGTAATATCGCCTAACAGGCGTCATGTCTCGTCCTACATGTTAAATGTTGCTGTTGACCAGGGACCCCTTGTAAAGCGCATTGAGCACGTTAAGTGGATATTGCGCTATATATTGCTCAATTTTGTTTTTTGTTTTTTTTTTTATCTCAAGGTCGCCCCACACGTCATATTACACATGATCCATTTCACGAGAGCCAGATCAAACTCTGCTACAGAAAACAGGAGCAACCCTGAGACAACAACAAGACAAGATATGTGTGATGTGTGTGTGTGTGTGTGTGTGTGTGTGTGTGTGTGTGATTTATGTTGTGTTGTGTTGTCATTATATGTTATCAAAATAATGGGTGAGTTTTTATTGTCAACTCATTCTATTATATGTGACCTTTCGCCTCAAAGCGGTATTAAGTCGGGATGGTTAATATGTTGAAAATTGAATTGATAACCAGAAATATCAGACTTGTGTTGAGTTTGTATGTTTTATTGAGGAGAACGGATACCATATTTGAGGGTGCTAATGCCAACAATTTATATTTTTGACGAGTTTTAACATTAAATTCGGCTTCTAAGCATCTGGTTCGTTACGACATAATACTGTTTTGAGACGATGGGTCACATATATGTTATTAAAATAATAGGTGAGTTTTTAATGTCAACCCATTCTATTATATTTGCCATTTCCTTAATGTCAAATAAGTCGACAATTAAATTTATCAGTAGACACGTTGACTCATTTAAAAGTTGAACTTAAAAAAAAAATTTAGCATTTATATAGCGCAATATCCACTTAACGTGCTCAATGCGCTTTACAAGGGGTCCCTGGTCAACAGCAACATTTAACATGTAGGACGAGACATGACGCCTGTTAGGCGATATTACAATTTTTCGGACAAAGACAACGCTTTTAACGGCCAGGTACTCATTTTACACCTGAGTACGTTGAGAGAATGTGAGTAAAGAATCTTTTCCAAGGACTCAACTATGCGCCGAGCGAGGCTCGAACCCAGGACCTTCCGATCCGAAAGCGAG
>NC_088372.1:3421586-3431586 GCF_034508935.2 Berghia stephanieae | reverse complement strand
TTTTTTTTTTTTTTTGCTGTTTTTGGGGGGGGTTTTAAAAAAAAAATTTTGGTTTGTTTTTTTTTTTTTTTTGTTTTTTTGGACAAGTGAAATGGTCATTACCTATCGATGCATATTAATTTGAAGGAAGACTTTTCTGACCAAATATTATGTAAATTCGTGTTTTGTTGAAAGAGGGTTGTTCGGGGGGGGGGGGGGGGGGGGGGGGGGGGGTGGTGTTCATATTACTACAGCATGACCACAGCTGTTTCCACTTCGTATAGATAGTATGCGCTTGGCTAGGAAACTCACAACATTGCCATCCGGAAGTATAACGGACCAACACACAAAACTGCGAGTAACCATGATCGTTTATAGTCTGGTTAATACAATTTAGTGAGAAGTAGACATAAACGCCGATGGCAAAAACAAAAAAAAAAAACAAAAAAAAAAACAATAACAAAGACCTGAGTGACGTCAACTTCGAACTACAATCTATATATAAATCCCATTTGCCTCATTTTACTCGAGTGTTCTGTCCCGTATACCAATCCAATTAAATGTGATCTAAATAATAAACCAATGTAAAAACAAGTGATATCGTAGCGCCGTATATTAGAAAAAAACTCATATTTTAAAATTTGGCCAGAAAACTCGTCCTTCAAATATCGATCGATTTAAATGACTCTCATCTTGGCAAAAACTCTCAAACCCGGGACTACGCCGAAGTCCCGGGTTTGAGAGTTTTTTGCCAAGATGAGAGTCATTTAAATCGATCGATATTTGAAGAACGAGTTTTCTGGCCAAATTTTAAAATATGAGTTGTTTTTTTTTCCAATAGGACGGCAGTGAAGTTATTGGGTTATCAAAGAAAAGTGGCCATTGTCCTTTGATGGCCTGAATAATTCAACCACTTCTCTATGGCCTTGGGTACTGACGGGGCCAGCCAGCAATGGTTGCCAGATATTTACTTGGAGTCATGGCCATTTAAGATCTATTAAAAGTAACATTCGAAAGGAACAACTGTGTCAAGATTTAGAAAGTTATAAAATCGATGTGTTGTGTTTACAAGAGACGAAGATCCAAGATGGCGTCGACCAAACAATAAATGGTCACAGACTGCTGTGCTTTGCTTCCAGTTCACCTCACTATGGATGTGGATTTCTCATAAATAAAAACTGCAGGGATTTGACTAGTGACGAATGGAATGTTTCGGACAGAATATGTGTTCTTGAGCTTAAGTGTAAGATCAATTCAAGGAACCAGAATAACAATAACAAAGACGATCACGGTAAGAAGACGTTCACTATCTCAATCGTAAATGTTTACGCACCAACAAGTCAACGCGCAAAACAATACCCAGAGGAAACTGATAAATTTTACAAAGACCTAGACGATACACTGAACAAAATAGGAAACAAATCAATATTAATAATTGCTGGAGATTTTAATGCCAAAGTAGGAAAACGTCTCGACAGTGACACACTATGTTTAGGATCATACTCAAAAGGAAAACGTAACGATAACGGAGAAAAATTAGTCCAGTTCTGTGAACAGAGAAAACTTTTCATAACAAACAGTGCTTTCAACCACCCATCAAGACACCAGACAACATGGGTAGGACAAAGGAAAGACCAAACCCAAGACAAAATGATAACAATACACAACCAAATAGACTATATCATATGTCGACACCGCCATAAACACTACTCAACCAACTCGCGATCATACGGTGGTACACTGCTAACATCCGATCACAAACTTGTAAAAACGAATTTCAACATAAATGTGTACAGACAACGAAGACAGAAAGGTAAAACGGCAGTCAAAATAAACACGGCAAAAATAGTAAATGAGCGAGAATGTCGCATTCATTACCAATATGAACTTAACTCAAGTCTATGGAAAATAAAGCAAAACAGCAATCCAAACAATGAATGGAAAGAGACGCAAGCGGCAATGAAATATGCGGGGGAAGAAAGTGCAGGCTCTATTAATACAACTAAGAACAAACCAAATCGAACGCCTAACATCGCTATTAACGATCTATCGCGGCAACAAAAAGAACTTAGGATCAGGATACAAAACACGAAAGACTCGGAAGAAATAATAAACCTGAAAACGGAACGAAACAAAATACTGCATTCAATTCGATCACTTACAATAAAACACAGAAACGAGGAATTAGACAAAAAAGTGGAAGACATAGAAAAGTCCAAAAATAACGCATCGTCTATGTTCAAAGCGACGAAATCTCTGAACCGAAAACCATTCGAGAACCCAAAACTACAGGATAAATTTGGCAAACAGACAACAAATCCCAACGATATCCTTGACATTGTAACTGACCACTTCCAGCAGAAATTTCACAAACAAGTCTCACAAATATCGCCCTTCTCAGGAAACCCTAGAGACCTAAACAACAGCATCACAACAACTGAAGTTAGAAATAGCATAAAGTGCCTAAACAATAACAGATCCCCAGGCGAAGATGAAATTCCCGCTGAATTGCTGAAATGCGGTACCCTCTCCCTGGATCTGAGCATTGCAAACATAATGAACAAAACATTCTCAACACACAAAGACTGGGACATAAACAGCGGTGTCCTAATTACAATACAAAAACCAGGAAAAACGAAAGGACCCGTAAACAACCTGCGCCCAATAACATTACTGAATACCATAAGAAAAACACTGTCAACTATTGTCCTCAACAGAATTAGACCGAAAATAGAAAATTATCTATCACATAGCCAAAGCGGGTTTCGCCAAGACCGAAGCACATCGGACGTTGTATGGACACATAAATGGTTGGCAGCAAAGGCACTCAAAGAAAACATATCCATAACAATATCCGGAATCGATATGTCCGCAGCCTTTGATACGATCGACAGAGGAAAACTTTTGGAGATATTAACAGAAATAGTAGACGAAGACGAGCTCCGAATAATCCGATTTCTCCTCAGCAACACAAAGATACAACCAAGGATATACGGGGCCACAAAACAGACGCAGTTCGAAAGTAACATCGGGACCCCCCAAGGAGATAGTCTGAGCCCGATTCTGTTCACAATATACTTAGAACACGCTCTGAAAGAAGTTCGAAAAGTCATTCCAAAACCAACGACTCATATTGAGAATGCAATCCCTAGAGAAATCGCCTATGCAGATGATGTCGATTTTATTGGATCAACACCAGCAAATATAGACATCATACAAAATACCCTCATGAAATATAACCTCCAAGTCAATGCCAATAAAACCGAATTTACAACAATATCGAGGAACAAAGAGGAATGGAAAAGAACAAAGAAAGTCGGCTCACTAATTGGAGACACCGAGGATGTACAAAGAAGAAAACAGCTATCAAACGCCTCACTCAGTAAACTCACCAATGTATGGATTAGAGGTGACAAAATAAAGAGAAAAACCAAACTGAAACGGTACCATGCTCTTGTAAAACCGGTACTTCTGTATAACTGCGGCACTTGGGCGTTGACAAAATCGGAAGAAGAACATCTGGATGCCTTCCATCGCACACAGCTAAGAAGGGTACTGGACATCAAATACCCCAAAAAGATCTCAAATGAATCACTCTATAAGATCACAAAAGAAAGACCAATCTCCCTTGACATTTTACAACAACGATGGCAACTTTTCGGTCACATACTACGCAGGGACAAAAACATACCAGCAAACCAAGCCATGTCGGGATACTTCCAAAAACACGGGAACCTTTTCAGAGGAAGACCGATCACAACACTCCCCGTGATCCTAAACAAAAACCTCACAACACTTGGACAAAGCATTAGTCTCATAACGGCAGGGGACCTTGAAAATCTGAGAACCCTAGCAGAGGACCGGCAATATTGGAGACACCTCACACAGGAAATACTGGAAACAGCCAAGGCGACCCGATCTTTCGGTCGAGACGCGAAAGGCATCTAATGTAATGTAATATGGCCATTTTGTAGCCAAAATTTGGGAATCCTGTGAAGTTGACGTCATTCAGGTATTTTGTTATTGCTTTTTTTTTTTTTTTTTTTTTTTGGCATCCGCGTTTATGAGTAATTCTCACTAAACTGTATTATTAACCAGACTATAGATAGTATGCAGATGACGTGACTCAGGCCTTTGTTATTGTTTTTGCCATCCGCGTTTGTGAGTTGTTCTCACTAAACTGTATTAACTTGATTATACATGTTCATGGTTACACAGAGTTTGTGTGTTGGTCCGTTATACTTCCGGATGGCAATGTTGTGAACTCCTTGGCCAAGCGCATTCTATCTATAAACGTTCAAGGATACGCACATAGTTTTGTGTGTTGGTCCGTTATACTTCCGGATGGCAATGTTGTGAACTTCTTAGCCAAGCGCATACTATCTATACAAGGAATGGTGGACAGCCCATATGGTAGAATCACGCTATCCCCCGGCCAGACGGAGTTGTCGTACCAGTAAGGTCGTGGGTTCGAGTCCCTATTGCTCTAGTGTCTTCTGGCACTTTCCTAACCCACTTCATTTCTTGAGGGCCATACATACAGCAACGTTAGGCAACATTTTAAGTGTAACCTAGTTATAATTTGGTGCTATGTAAAAATCTGAACAAGTGTGTAGGAAAGGTGCCAGACAAAGCAAGCAAGAATGAAAAATACAAGAAAAAAAAAATCCCAAAAAATCAGTCGATCTCGTCTGGGGATCGAACCTCAAACCTTTTGATTACCGAGAGGTCGACTGATTATTTGGGACGGTTTTTGTTTGTTTTGTTTTTTTGTTTTTTGTTGTTTTTTTTTTCTTGTATTGTTCTTTCTGGCTTTGTCTGGCAAAATCGTGCACAACTGTTCAGTTCTTTATCTTACACCAGTGCCTGCTCCTTAATTTCCTATTTGGTGCGCCGGTGTAGCACGGCAGAATGACTCTATCGCCAAAAAGACTCTAGAGTTAGCCTCGCGTACGCCAATTTAACTCTAGAGTCTTTTTTTTTGGTAGAGTCATTCTCGCGTGGTACACCGGCTATTGCTTTGTAGTGTTTTGTATGATTTATTTATTTATTTATTTATTTATTTATTTATTTATTTATTTATTTATTTATTTATCTATTTTTCTATTATTTTATCCAGGTATCAAATATTTGATAGTTATTTCAATGTTGCCTGTTTAAGTTGGGTTTGTTTGTTTTTTTAATAATGAAACCCAAGAATACACAAAGACACACAAACAAATAAACACTTGGAATCAATTTAAAAAAAAAAAAAACAAGATAGAGAAAGGAGAGAGAGAGAGAGAGAGAGAGAGAGAGAGAGAGAGAGAGATGGACACACACATTCAGAGAGAGAGAGTGAAAGAGAGAAAGAGATAGAGAGAGACAGGTGGGCAGAGTAGATAGACACACACACACACACACACACAGAGAGAGAGAGAGAGAGAGAGAGAGAGAGAGAGAGAGAGGTGGACAGAGTAGATAGATAGACACACACACACACACACACACACACATACAGAGAGAGAGAGAGAGAGAGAGAGAGAGAGGGGGGGGGGAGAGAAGGGGTGGGGGCGGGCAAAGAAAAGAAAAAAACCAAACCAAAAAGTCCAATGTGGCATCACATACACACACATACACTATATCCCATTCTGCCCCTACCCCTACTACCAACACCCCCCCCCCCCCCCCCTTCCCAAACACCGCAATTCCTTTGCCCCTGACATCTTCGCCCAACACTTTTTTCATCCGTCGCCTTGACTCTCTCTCTCTCTCTCTCTCTCTCTCTCTCTCTCTCTCTCTCTCTCTCTCTCTCTCTCTCAACTCATCTAATGACCCAAACACACCCCCTCCTCACACACGCACACACACACACACACACACTCACACTTCCTCCCTACCTCTCTCTCTCTCTCTCTCTCTCTCTCTCTCTCATCTAATGATACAAACACACCCCCTCCTCCCTCTCACACACAAACACACACACACACGACACACACACACACACACACACACAGTGTCCATCCATACATAACCTCATTGTCCAGCTGGATATTCTATCCATTATTCATAAACATTAGACAATAATCATTTTACAACTTCTGGTGTCTTTCAGTTTCAGCCCGAGGACAGGACCTTGACCGTGATGCGCGAGGAACAACACATGTTGGGAAGAAGAAAAAAAAAAGGGGTTTTATAACATTTCCTGATTAACAAATATTAGTTTGAAAAAAAAAAAAAAACAACTCATAAATTATCAGAAATTGCATTGAACCTTGAAACAAATCAATAAATTAAATGTCACCAGCCAGTTCTGCCCCTTGACCGCGTCCACTGGATAGTTCGAAGATGACGTCACTCAGGTCTTTGTTATTGTTTTTGCCATCCGCGTTTATGAGTAATGCTCACTGAACGGTATTAACCAGACTATAAACGTTCATGGATACACACAGTTTTGTGTATTGGTCCGTTATACTTCCGGATGGCAATGTTATGAGCTTCTTAGCCAAGCGCATTCTATCTATATGTCAGGTCTCTATAAACAAAGCAGCGTGATTTGATAAATTGAGAAACTCCAATCTTTGTACATCAACAAATCACGTAATTGATGACGAGGTTGGACGAAAACATGAATATAAATCGCTCCCATTGATGCTTAAAATAAAACGTTTACATTTCAATTTATCTCATGGATGGAAAATCTAAAAAAGTGGAAAAATCGACTTAACGAGTTTTGGAAAACCAGCCTTGAATTTCTCTTGGAATGAATGGAAGCGATCTATATTCAGGTTTTCATCCAACCAAGTCATCGATCACATGATTTGTTGCTGTACAACGATTGGATATTTCTTTAAAAATGTAAACACGCTGCTTTGTTTATGAAAGTTATAAACATACACAAATGTCAAATAGAACAAAATGACCGATCGTGATGTTAGATATTTCGAAAGCTGTGAGCACTCTTCACTATGTGGGTCACTTTGAGCACATTTTGCAATATGACCAATGACCTCGATCACGTGGAAAGTTATATAGATAGTATGCGCTTGGCCAAGGAGTTCACAACATTGCCATCCAGAAGTATAACGGACCAACACACAAACTCTGTGTAACCATTAACTTTTATAGTCTGGTTAATACAGTTTAGTGAGAACAACTCACAAACGCGGGTGGCAAAAACAATAACAAAGGCCTGAGTGACGTCATCTGCATACTATCTATAGATCGCTCCCATTCATATCAGGTCACCCGATACGACCGACCACTACAAAAACAAAAACAACTCACGAAGGCTACTGTTTTTATAAAAATAGATAGAACGAAGTTGACGTCAATCGAGTCTTTGTTATTGGTTTTTGTTTTGGTTTTTTTGCCCTCCACTTTTATGAGTAATTCTCACTTAACTGTATTATCCAGACAAGAAAGTCCATGGTCCGTTATACTTCCGGATGGCAAGGTTGTGAGCTTCTTGGCCAAGCGCATACTAATATATATATATATATATATATATATATATATATATATATATATATATATATATATATATATATATATAAAATTATAATATAAATGGGATCACTAACTTCTTGTTTCTGTGGCTTTCATCCACGTCGTCAGTTGGCATAATGTCCGCAGAATTTATATTAGCTCTAACCATCATTATCGAGGACTGTCGTACCTACGAGTAAAAAAAAATTAAAAATCAAACTTGGGACTTCCTCAAAGTCTTTGTTGAAGTCCCAGGTTTGATTTTTTAAATCATTTATTTTTCAAACATTAGAGTAGTTTTAATCGATCGATATTTGAAGGACGTGTTTCGTGGACAAAATGTTTTAAAAAATTATTTTGGCGGGGGGGGGGGGGGGGGGGGGGGGGGGGGGGGGGTGAGTGGGTTTTTTTTTTTTTGAAGGTGAAGGTAATTGAAATCGATCGATATATTTTGAAGGACGAGTTTTCTGGCCAAAATTTTAAAAAACCTCTAATTTATGTTGTTTTGTTGTTTTTTTGTTGTTTTTTTTTTTTTGTTTTTTTTTTTTTTTTTTTTTTCACGGAGAGGCAGTAAGGGTCAATGAATGCAATCCGTGTTGTTTTATTCTTATCTTGTTTATTCTGTCACGTGGCCGGGGTTAAAAATAAATTACCACCAACAAGAGACACAGGTGGAGTAGCGATAAAATTACCATTTATTTCATTTCTCTTCACAAAGCCACCACTATCAGTTAGATGGTTCTACGTTAATAGCCACCATTACCAAACCCCCCCCCCCTCTCTCTCTCTCTCTCTCTCTCTCTCTCTCTCTCTCTCTCTCTCTCCGACCCCAATCCCAAATCTGGTCACGAAAACAGCCTTCTCAAGGGCACGAGGGCTTTGACCTGACGCTGACGACCTAGTCTGAACACGTTTGTGTTTAATGTGGTTTTTTCCTCGTATGGGCAAGACAAATATTATTATTATTATTATTATTATTATTATTACCGAAAAACATACAGTATAGATAGTATGCAGATGACGTCACTCAGGCCTTAGTTATTGTTTTTGCCATCCGCGTTTGTGAGTTGTTCTCACTAAACTGTATTAACCAGACTATAAAAGTTCATGGTTACACAGAGTTTGTGTGTTGGTCCATTATACTTCCGGATGGCAATGTTGTGAACTCCTTGGCCAAGCGCATTCTATCTATAGATAGAACGAAGTTGACGTCACTCAAATCTTTGTTATTGTTTGTTTTTGTTTTGTTTTGTTTTTCTTTTGTTTTTGTTTTTTTTGTTTTGCCATTCGTGTTTATGAGTAATTCTCACTAAACTGTATTAACCAGACTATAAACGTTCATGATACACGACGTGTGTTGGTCTGTTATAATTCCGGATGGCAATGTTGTGAGCTTCTTAGCCAAACGCATACTATCTATAATAGGTAGTGTGTACTTGGCTAATAAGCTCACAACATTGCAATCCGGAAGTATAACGGGCCTACACACAAAACGGTGTGTAACCTTGAACGTTTATAGTCTGGTTAATACAGTTTAATTAGAATTACTCATAAACGCGGATGGCAAAAAACAATAACAAAGACCCGAGTGAGGTCAACTTCATTCTATTTATAGAATGGACATATCCCAGCATTCGATTGGTTTTTACCAAGCAGGGGATGGCCAGATAAAGAACTGAAAAAGTGTGTATGAAAGGTGCCAGACAGAGCAAGAAAGAAAAAAACAAGAAAACAAAATCCCAAAAAATCAGTCGACCTACACTGGGGATCGAACCTCAAACCTTCTGATTATCGTAATAATAATAATAATAATAATAATAATAATAATAATAATAATAATAATAATAATAATAATAATAATGATAATACACATTTATACAGAGCTCATTCTCGTGTAAAACACAAGCTCTGGGCACTGTAAACTCTATATTATCAATTTGGGGAAAAAAAACACCAAGAAGAAAGCATACATTAGAATATACAATGCAATGAAATCATAGAAATAAATAAGAAGGTGAAATTGAATGTAAGCTTGAATTGAATCAAAAAAACAGATCAAATGAACGTTTCGGATTTCCCCTTTATCAACAAAACAGGATGAATGAGATAATGTGGTAGTGGCGTAGTTAACATTATCCGAAAATCCGTTCAGACACCAACCATATGAGGAGAGAGCCGCTTAATCTATAGATAGCCCTCCGTTCTATTTTGACCTGTTTCCAGCGGCCGCCCCGGGTACGAGCGAGGCGAGAGAGTAGAGTGCGCATTGAAAACATAAAGCATGCTTCAACGGGGTCACACAGCGGTCAACACAATCAGAAAATGAGCTCACGTGACGTCACGTTGACCTAATCCGATGGGGTGGAGGAGGCGCGAAAATCTATAGAGGAAAAAACAGTACAGTGCCTGCCGCCTGCCGCCCGTTAATAAATTCGAGGGGAAGAGAAGAAAAACAACAAGATAGATGGATGGATGGGTGAGATAAACGGGGGAAAACTAATAAATGAGTCAATAAAATGGATATAAAGATAAAGGGAGTAAATCTGACTCATGA
>NC_088372.1:3414086-3416586 GCF_034508935.2 Berghia stephanieae | reverse complement strand
ATATTATATTATATTATATTATATTATATTATATTATATTATATTATATTATATTTATATTATATTGTGGACTGTCTTTGTCTTCGGCAGCTGCTGTTTATACCCGATGGTATTATGGTATATTATGTGTGTTGTACTTTTATCATGCATGATGTGTAATTAGCAGAGCTGATGGTGACAAAAATGGGAAAAGGAGGAAAATTACGAATGGTTTTCTTTACGCCACATGTTTACTTCACCAACCCCCCCCCCCCCCCCCCCACTTTCAGAGCCATTGAGATGATAAACTACTCTAGCTATCTTCTGGATAGTGGGGAAACTGCACCAGTTTGTTCCACCACACATCAAATCTCTCAAAGCCAGAAAATTTGATTGAGGAAAATGTCATTTTTTTTTTTTCAAAGGAGGAAATTCCTCCTCTGACACAAAAATCGCGGATTTCCGCGGATCCGAGGAAAACCATCTGCACTGAGATGAATATGAGTGGGTTGCTGAAGATGTGTGTGTGTGTGTGTGTGTGTGTGTGTGTTGGTCTTCTGTCGTCAATCTGGAATTTAGTAATGTATTTTATGTCTTTATTGTTTTTTATTAGTTGTTGTTGTTGTTGTTGTTGTTTTTGTTGTTGTTGTGGCTGAAGAAGGGTTTTGAGCCCGATATGTTCCGTGTTTTTTTTTTTTTTGTTGGTTTTTTTTTTTGGTATTTGTTTGTTTTTATTACTTTTTACAGTCCACAGCTTCTTGCAGCTTGGTGTTACTTTTTACAGTCCACAGCTTCTTGCAGCTTGGTGTTACTTTTTACAGTCCACAGCTTCTTGCAGCTTGGTGTTACTTTTTACAGTCCACAGCTTCTTGCAGCTTGGTGTTACTTTTTACAGTCCACAGCTTCTTGCAGCTTGGTGTTACTTTTTACAGTCCACAGCTTCTTGCAGCTTGGTGTTACTTTTTACAGTCCACAGCTTCTTGCAGCTTGGTGTTACTTTTTACAGTCCACAGCTACTTGCAGCTTGGTGTTACTTTTTACAGTCCACAGCTTCTTGCAGCTTGGTGTTACTTTTGACAGTCCACAGCTTCTTGCAGCTTGGTGTCACATCCAAGCAATCGTTGTGAGAGTTAATGTAGGCTACATGTCGTGTGACCCTTCGCCTGAAAACGGTATTAAGTCGGGTTGGTAAAGATGTTGAAAATTGAATTTATAGCCAGAAATATCAGACTTGTGTTGAGTTTGTATGTTTTATTGAGGAGAATGGATACCATATTTTAGGGTGCTAATGCCAACAATATATAATTTTGACCAGTTTAACATTAAATTCGGCTTTTAAGCACCTGGTTCGTTCCGACATAATACCGTTTTGAGACGATGGGTCACAATTTATCCAGATATCTGCTTGCAATCAAAGCCATCTGCCACCCCCCCCCCCCCAACTCCCCCAACCAAAGAAATTGTTTTCAAAAGTCATCTATATATCTATCTATCTATCTCTCTATCTATCTCTATCTATCTAGGACTTCATATATATAGATGTTACTGCTATCTATCCATTCATCCATTCATCCATCTTAGTGATCTCTCTCTCTCTCTCTCTCTCTCTCTCTCTCTCTCTCCCTCTCTCTTTCCCTCTTTCCCTCTCTCCTTCTTTCTCTCTCTTAAGAACGACAATCTAAATACACGTAAATGGATTAGGCTACCCAACAACCGTATGGATAATGTCACCGCCCGATTATATGCCACACTCAACGAAGCTTTACGCTCACAAATCTCTCTACTAACTCTGAACGCTCTGGTGACTAACTGGACTCAGGACTGGACGTCGTTTCGCCAGCCAGCCCGTTGTTGGGCGACAACAACCACAACCACCACAACAACAACAACGACGACAACGCGAGCACACACCTTCATCAGGTCAGCTGGTCCTTTGCTTGACTTGGTTTAGTTCTCGATTCTTAGCTGGGTTAGCTTGCCTTGGTTCACATTTTCAAATAATTCCTGTCTCTCTCTGCTTGCTCCGCTCCGCCGCTTCGCTTTTGCCACCGCCCGCCGCCCGCCCGCCGCATGCCACGTCACGCCACGGCAGCCGTGGCTGTCTGTGTCGATCCATCTGTGTGTCGGTCTGTCGGTCATTTGGTCACACAGTCAAAGTAAATGAACGACTGACTGAGCGGCGAGGTGAGTCGAGTACCCGGTAGTCGGCGAGCCAGGGGTTGCCAGGTTGGCCTTTTCGAGGCCAGATTCCACAATTTTGGGCATTTAGAAATAATATGTACTATGTCCTGGGCCTTTTATAAGACCACGACTTGGTCTTTTGGCCTTGTACTTGTAGTGCATTTTTGGCCTTTTAATTCATATAATTTGTGCCTTTTTATACTCGTTTTAGGCATTCTTATACAACAGCAATAACAACAACAATAATAATAATAATAATAATAATAATAATAATAATAATAATAATAATAATATAAAAAGGAGAGAAAATGGAATCTCCCCCCCCCCCCACCTCCACCAC
>NC_088372.1:3396586-3411586 GCF_034508935.2 Berghia stephanieae | reverse complement strand
TCTTTTTGTTGGACAGAGACAACGCTGTTAAAGGCCAGGTTTATTTTACACCTGAGTACGATGAGAGAATGTGAGCAAAGAGCCTTTATCAAGGATTCAACTTTGCGTTGATCCGCCAAGCATGATTCGAACCTAAGACCTACCTGTCCAGAGGCGAGTGTCATACCATTTGACCACAATACCGTTATCATGATTCGAACCTAAGACCTACCTGTCCAGAGGCGAGTGTCATACCATTTGACCACAATACCGTTATAGATAGAACGAAGTTGACGTCACTCAGGTCTTTGTTATTGTTTGTTTTTTTTTTGTGTTTTTTTGCCATCCGCTTTTATGAGTAATTCTCACTAAACTATTAACCAGACTATAAACGTTTAAGGTTACACATAGTATTGTGTGTTGGTCTGTTATACTTCCGGATGGCAATGTCGTGAGCTTCTTAGCCAAGCGCTTACTATCTGTAAGAAAGTTACTCTTCTAAAACTGGCGTAATAGGTCATTTGTGACCCATCGTCTCAAAACGGTATTATGTCGGAACGAACCAGATGCTTAGAAGCCGAATTTAATGTTAAACTGGTCAAAAATATAAATTGTTGGCATTCGCACCCTGAAATATGGTATCCATTCTCCTCAATAAAATATACAAACTCAACACAAGTCTGATATTTCTGGCTATAAATTCAATTTTCAACATCTTAACCAACCCGGCTCAATACTGTTTTGAGGCGAAGGGTCACATATTGGATATTATTTAACTCGCTTTATTATCTTCAATTTTATTATTAATTTATTTATTGTGCATTCAATGTTTTGTTCATGTTTTAGAAGAGAAAAATGAACAGATAACAGCAACGGATTATTATCATTATTGTGATAGAATTGAACTTGAGTTCAACATTTCCATACATTCTAGAAAATATTATTGGAATAATAGGAGACGCATTGGAATATTAAAAAGGAAAAGTTCATTTTGGAATGTTATAACATAATGTTATGCAAACCAACAAACGAAATAAGAAGGAAAAGTTCATTTTGGAATATATTTCGCATACATAAGAAGGAAAAATTGTTATTGGGATAAAGTACGCATACCAACAGCACCCTCCTCAGACGGAACAGTTCACTGTATTGAACTATAATATTGCGCATACTTACACTCTCCTATGAAGAAAAAAAAGTTCATATTGGAATATTATATTGCACATATTGCAGGAACAGTTCACTATATTGAACCATATTGTGAAATCTTCCACTCTCCTAAGAAGAAAAAAGTTCATATTGGAATATTAAATTGCACATATTGCAGGAACAGTTCACTATATTGAACCATATTGTGAAATCTTCCACTCTCCTAAGAAGGAAAAAAGTTCATATTGGAATATTATATTGCACATACCACCTGCCCGCCCCTAAGAGGAAGGAAAAGTTCATAATATTGCGCATACTTACACTCTTGAAAATTTATATATTATTTGCACTACCACGACGCTCAGAAGGAAAATCAAATTGCGCATACTTGAACTTTGTTACTTGACTCAGGAGTCATTTTGTAACAGAAAACAAAAAACAAAACAAAAAAGCAACAACTTTCGTATGGATTGATTTTGTGATCGTAAAGGAGAGGATTAATAGAAGAACTGGATTACGACTGGATTACGACACTTGGGATTGTAGAATAAAGTGTTTGAGATATTTTGATTGTTATGTAGTGGTGGTGGTGGAGTCTTTTTCCTGGACGAGAGGGCTTGAACCTAGAGAGCTACAATGTACAAGATGTCCACCATGATCAAGGAGGCCAGTCTGGAAGGCCTAGGTGAGTACTGGTTTTTATAATTTCGGGTTTTAAAAAAATGAATGGATGAATTGGATGAATGAGTGAATGAGTGAGTGAGTGAGTGAGTGAATGAGAGGGGAGTGAGGAGTAAGTGAGTGAGTTAATGAATGAATGCATAAATTAATTAATTAATTAATTGATTGATTGATTAATTAATTAATGAGTGAAAGACTGAATGCAACGAATAAGATGAATTCATTAATTAATGGATAAGTGAATGAATGAATGAATGAATGAATGAATGAATGAATGAATGAATGAATAACATGAATTAATAATAGGATAAATTGATTAATTAATTAATGGTGAATTAATACTACTTACATTTTGGCATCACGCACACGACGTCAAATCATAGAGCGATATGACATAACACCATTCGAAGGACGCGAACTCCCACCCCTTAGACGATAGCAATGGAGAAAAAGGAAAAGCTGTGATTTCATTTCATTCATTAACGGAACTAAAATAAAGGGCGGGGGGGGGGGGGGGCATTAATTAGGTGATCCCGTTTGAATTCCATTTGTGATTGAATTAAACGTAGAGAAATGTTATTGTTATTATATTTAGATAGATAGATAGATAGATAGATAGATAGATAGATAGAGAGAGAGAGAGAGAGAGAGAGAGAGAGAGAGGGAGACGAGACGAGAGAGAACGAGCTAAGAAAGAGTGAGAGAGACACACAGAGCCAGAGAGAGAGAGAGAGAGAGAGAGAGAGAGAGAGAGAGAGAGACTCACACAAACGCGCGCGCACACACACACACAAACAGAGAGAGAGAAAGAGAGACATAGAGACACACAGAGAGAGAACGAGAGAGAGAGAGAAAAAAAAAAGAGAGAGAGAGAGAGAGAGAGAGAGAGAGAGAGAGACTCACACAAACGCGCACACACACACTCACACACAAACAGAGAGAGAGAAAGAGAGAGATAGAGACACACAGAGAGATAACGAGAGAGAGAGAGAGAAAAAAAAAGAGAGAGAGAGAGAGAAAGAGAGAGAGAGAGACTCACACAAACGCGCACACACACACTCACACACAAACAGAGAGAGAGAAAGAGAGAGATAGAGACACACAGAGAGAGAACGAGAGAGAGAGAGAGGAAAAAAAAAGAGAGAGAGAGAGAGAGAGAGAGAGAGAAAGAGAGAGATAGAGACACACAGAGAGAGAACGAGAGAGAGAGAGAGAGAAAAAAAAAAAAAGAGAGAGAGAGAGAGAGAGAGTGAGTGAGAGAGGGGGGTATAAGATTTTCTGTGACAGATTATGAACGTTTTCATTGTGATTGGCCCGATATGGATTTGACCATGGGTCAGTTTGACCGTTTATTCATCCACGTACCCAACCTTCCTTCTTTCTCTCCCCTTTTTTTGAAAAAAAATATTCCACGCCCTTCTGTCCATCTGGTTTGTTTGTTTTGGTTTAGTTTGTGGTTTTTTTGTTTTTTTTTTTGTTTTTTTGGGGGGTTTTTTGTTGTTTTGGGGGGGGGGGGGGGGTGGACTTGTTTTGTTTTGTTTGTTTTGTTTTTTTTTTGTTTTTTTTGTTTGTTTTTGTGGGGTTTTTTTTTGTGTGTTTGTTTTTTTTTTTGTTTTTTTTTTTGTTTTTGTTTTTTTTGTTTGTTTTTGTTTGGTTTTTTTTTTTTTTTTTTGGGGGGGGGGGGGTGGGTTGGGGGGTGTTTACTAATTATTTTATATTATTTATTTATGTTTTTTCTTTGTGTGTGTGTGTGTGTGTGTGTGTGTGTGTGTTGGGTGGGGATAGGGGGGGGGGGTGCATCCATCCACGTTTCCATCTTTCAATGTGCACACTCTCTAGCGTCAAATTAATGATTAAGACAATCAATATTCATTTCGTTTCGGTTCGGGGAAAACCCGATTATACTTGAACACAATGGCAAGAATTTCAATCCTGCCACCCACGGCATCGCTGACTCGATCTAACCCTGGCCTTCGTAAACTCATGGCCTGACATTGATCATAGCCTTCGTTAACTTATAGCCTGACATTGATCATAGCCTTTGTTAACTTATAGCCTGACATTGATCATAGCCTTCGTTAACTTATAGCCTGACATTGATCATAGCCTTCGTTAACTTATAGCCTGACATTGATCATAGCCTTCGTTAACTTATAGCCTGACATTGATCATAGCCTTCGTTAACTTATAGCCTGACATTGATCATAGCCTTCGTTAACTTATAGCCTGACATTGATCATAGCCTTCGTTAACTCATGGCCTGACATTGATCATAGCCTTCGTTAACTTATTATAGCCTGACACTAACCAAAAAATGACGTCAAAACCCTCTAGGACTGGCAGTATGACGTCATTATTTTTAGGTTTGTGTAGCGTCTAGTGAGTTGTCGTTAGTAGAGCTCATGGAAACGAGTTATTTCATTGGTTGAACTATTGAATACAACTCACGATTTGTTTTCTTTTGTGGCCAAAGACTGGCATTTTGACGTCATTTTTTGGTCCGTGTCAGGCTATAGATAGTATGCAGATGACGTCACTCAGGCCTTTGTTATTGTTTTTGCCCATTGCCATCCGCGTTTGTGAGTTGTTCTCACTAAACTGTATTAACCAGACTATAAAAGTTCATGGTTACACAGAGTTTGTGTGTTGGTCCGTTATACTTCCGGATGGCAATGTTGTGAACTCCTTGGCCAAGCGCATTCTATCTATATACGGTGGCGAGAACCGTAGCCTTCGTAAAGTTATGGCCTGATACTGACCAAAAAATTACGTCAAAATGCCAGTCTTTGGCCACAAAAGAAAACAAATCGTGAGTTGTATTCAATAGTTCAACCAATGAAATGAATTGTTTCCATGAGCTCTACTAACGACAACTCACTAGACGGTGCAAAAACCAAATAATGACGTCAAACTGCCAGTCATTTTGGATTTCAGTGTCAGACTATAACATAACGATGGCTACGGATATATGACTCACTCACCAAGACCCCACAACACAAACGCTTCTCCCAGACATACACATAGGTACCTACTTCGCTTAAGTGACCTCAAGTTGACCGCTCGGCCAATATTCTAAATAGATCACCATTGTCCAGGCTAATGCCATACGTATTGAACTCAATGGCGTTAGGGCCTAATCAGCCATACTATGGAAAAACCCATATTTAAAAATTTGGCCAGAAAACTCGTCCTTCAAATATCGATCGATGTTAATGACCCTCATCTTGGCAAAAACTCTCAAATTCGGGAATGAAGAAAGACTTCGCGAAGTCCCAGGTTTGAGATTTTTTTTTAGCCAAGATGAGGGTCATTTAAATCGATTGATATTTGAAGGACGAGTTTTCTGGCCAAATTTTTAAATATGTGTTTTTCCATAGTATGGCAGTATTAACTTTAAATTGGTCTTTGCACACATGTAGGTTGACCTCTTATTATTTGTCTGCCAAAATCTCTGAGAGAAAAAAAATCGTCTTTAAAATTTTGGCCAGAAAACTCTTCCTTAAATTATCGATCGATTCAAATGACTCTCGTCTTGTCAGAAACCCTCAAATTTGTGAATTCAGTGAAGTCTCAGGTTTGAGAGTTTTTAAACAAGGCGAGGGTCGTTTTAATCGATCGATATAATTTGAAGGACGAGTTTTCTGGCCAAAATTTTTGAAATGTGTTTAGTTTTTTTTTTTTGTTTTTTTTTTTGTTTGTTTGTTTTCGAAGTGGGCTACAGCAATAAAGTGACCACAGCTTGGCCTGTGTTTGTTAGTCATGGCTGCTGCCAATATATTATATTGTCACAACCTGAATCAAAATGGGTTGGTACTTAAGACACCGTTCTCAAATACATAGCAGTATTGTTGATAATAATAATAGATCTTTTTGTCCATAAATATGGCAATTTGTCATTTAGTTACACTTGTTATAATGTTATATGATAACTATAACATTGAACAGATCTCTCTCTCTCTCTCTCTCTCTCTCTCTCTCTCTCTCTCTCTCTCTCTCTCTCTCTCTCTCTCTCTCTCTCTCTGATGTACAATGAGTAAATGTGAGTAAAGAGGCTTTTTTCAATGAAAATTAAAACATTCACTGACTCAAAGCTCATGTTAGTTGTTAGTTTGATATTTTGATACCGCCTTTTCTCTCCAGAAAAACACCCGTCCGGCTGACTGGGTCGTGAACTTTTGCATTGATACACTTTTCACATCAGGAATGCAGTGTTTGTGCACCGAAGTGCATCGCTTGAATACAGGCTTTTTATTTGATCACGGAATAGCATTGTTGTTCTGGTTGTTTCGTCTGTAGGTTAGTCGGCAACAGCAGCAATGGCCGTTTGTCACATTGATGACCTCTCGTAGCTGGGGTCAAGCAAAGGTGAATAAAAGTTCAGTCGGTCTGCAGGGCAGTGGGGTGGGCAGGGCAGCTAGGGGAGGAAGAGGACTATTCGCGACACACTCACACACCCAAATATACATACATACACACACATACTTGCTTACACACTTACACACACCGTCAACATAGCATAACAGATTTTAGAGTGTACGACCTTGTGTGTGGTAATAGCATAACATGTGTTATTAGACAATCATCAAACCAATAGGTCCCAACGTCCCACTGTACTTTTATGAGACTTAAAATTCAAATAATCCATGTTTATCGTCGAGCCATTAAAACATTGCCCAAACTATTGACATACCAGATAACATTATTCACATTTTAACTCTGTAATAATACGTTCAAATTACAATAAAATGTCGATCAAATATTGTCATAACAACTTAAATGAGCCGAAGTAATATCACTGTGTCAATTGAATTGTTCAGCATTACAACCTAATATTCACAGCGTATTCACTCTCTATAAATAAACTCAAAACTTATGATATATATGCAAACATATATATTAACTTAACCACTTCCTTAATAGCGAAGCCAATAAATACTGGCGTTAATTCTGGTCGTGACTACCGTAACATAAATAATTCACAAGTGCCGTAAATGACTCTATGCTAACGCGAAAAGCAAACCATTGTTTAAGTTCTATTTCAAGCTACGCAAACCGAACAATAACAAACACAATACGTTGATAAAGGTTTTGAAGCTAAATGAAGATATATTTTATTACAATATAACAAAGATATTATGAGATATGAAGATGAAATGATAGATGTCATAAGTATGAAATCAAATGGATGGATGACAAATTGATGGAGATGGTGTGATGATGAATATGATATGAAAGCGATATGAAAATATATAATTAAATCAATTAATTATCAATACTTTACCAAACCGCTACCACATCAGACAATCTCACAGATAGGTTGCAACCATCACAGTCATACAGGCAACTAATAATTAACTAACTAACTAAACACAATCCAGACGTGTAGAAGAAAGCCAAAAGAGTGTCCTTGATATTCAACAAAAACTGTAAGGTTGTTCTAATATTGTTAATTTGTCTCTTCTTGAAATTGTTCTGATTTCACAGTATTCATAAACAGATCAATTGTTTCTCAATGTTCTGATATTAAAATAAGCAAATGGTTCTTCACAGGTAACTTATAAAACAGGCAAATGTTCAGTTTCTATTAGTGTCAAGCTATGAGCGTATAGCCTAAAGTTGGCTTGTTAAAGCCCAGCCTCCAACGGCTCATTCACTTTAAAGAAAGAAAATGATTTTGTTATAATATGATAATCATACGGATATAACTCTATCTATATTCGAACTCACTCAATATGTTTACTTTAAATGAGTAAATATTATTTTACTTTAACAAATCAATTTATTAATGTTGATTAATATTGCTTTACTTTGTAGATATGAAATAATAATGCTTTATAGCAAGAAAAGCTTATTTTCTTTACAACAAGAATATATTACACAATTAATTTCATTATCTGATTAATTAATTGAGAATCAAAATTTAAAGTGATATTATGATATTGATATCAAAACACAATCATAATTGTAATCACAACATATTATTCAAAATCTCACCAGAGCCGAACAGATTATTGAAATCACAAATTAAGTCTACACAAGACTTTAATCAAACTCTACACAAGAGTTATAACACAACTTGATTCAGCTCAAACTTTGAGCACCACAAAGTCTACACAAGACTTAAATCACACTCTACACAAGAGTTAACACAAAACGTGTTTCAGCTCGAACTTTGAGCACTACAAAGTCTACACAAAACTTTAATCCAACTCTACACAAGAGTTAAACAAATGAGCCTAAAAGACTCCGCTGTGGTTATCGCTTAGAGACTATGAGCCTAAAAGACTCCGCTGTCTGGTCTCTTTTGAGACAATGAGCCTAAAAGACTCCGCTGAGTGGTCTGAAGAAACTGCTCAAAACTCTGGCATTTATAGGCAAAAATCAAGCAAACGAAGCAAAATTCTACCCACACAAACGGATGTTAGTCATATCCGTAAACATCTGAAATTCCTTAAAACTCCCCCAGATTCCATAATCATGGACAACAACAACCCATCCTGATACCGGACATCCTCATATCAAGGATAAATAAATTCGTCAGCCCCATAGTTACGAGATATCAATCAAGCCATACCATAACAAAGTCACTCCCGTAGAATACAGGGATCCTACTTTGCTTATAAGTTTACGGAGAAAACAAGATTGATGCCTTTCTCACAATAACACCCACACTACGTAGTTTAATTCAAACTTCCGGGCCATAGGTGCATGATCTGATACGACCTGTATCAACAAAAGAAGGGTTGTTCCGGAGGGATTACAATAACAACAACAACTAATACTACGACGACGTACATCCTGTCGTAAACTGACGCCTGCACGGAAGCATTTCGTTACAAATAACAACAACAATAACAACAACAATAACAACAATAACAACAACAACAACAACAATAACAACAATAACAACAACAATAACAACAACAAATATATATATAGATAGAATGAAGTTGACGTCACTCTGATCTTTGTTATTGGTTTTTGCCATCCACATTTATGAGTAATACTCACTAAACAATATTATCCAGACTATAAAAGTTAATGATTACACCTAGTTTTGTGTGTTGGTCCGTTATACTTCCGGATGGCAATGTTATGAACTTCTTAGCAAAGCGCATACTATCTATATAATAGAATATAATTCCCTTTATTCGTACCCATGGGGAAATTTGTCTTTAGGGACTATTCTAAGGAAAGACTGGACTAGCCCAGGCGTGAGCCGCAGTGCAGCGCCGCAAAGTGAGCTAGGGCGAGGTGACTGGCTCAAGGCCACACCCTATAACTCTATCTGATATAATGTGAGAAAATTTGGGATTAAAATCAGAGACAATACTCTTCAACAGTCGTAACGTCACTTCCTTCCTAAGGACGCTTGGTAACTTAGTAACACTAGTAACTATCGGAATAATGGCGCCCGTATGAGATATTTCTCCGGCGAGCATAAAATCGTATCCAGAGGGAAAAAAAACATAAAATTGATCATGTTTTGACTTTTACACATTCTGATCACAAGGCATATGAAACGTTCTAGCCAGCATAAAGAATAAAAAGTAATGATTTTCTTTGTTTAAACCAAGATGGCCGCCGTTGCCGGGCGGCGTGACATCAGACTACTGAATTTAATTGGACCCATACCATAGCTTACTAAAGAGTTGAGTGGCGTCAGTTTCCTTCTATCTATACTAAAGTACTTATTCAGTCCCGAAGCGAGTGTGATTTCTTATGAATGGTATGAAATTGACGTCACTCGGGTCTTTGTTGTTGTTTTGTTGTGTTTTTTGTTTTTCTTTATGAGTAATTCTCACTAAACGTTCAATGTTACTCACACAGTTTTGTGTGTTGGTCCGTTATACTTCCGGATGGCAATGTTGTGAGCTCCTTAGCCAAGCGCATACTATCTATAAACGTTCAAGGGGTTACACACAGTTTTGTGTGTTGGACCGTTATATTTCCGGATGTCAATGTTGTGAGTTTCTTCGCCAAGCGCATACTATCTATAAAGCTCCTTATCTTGTGATCTCCATCTTCCACCTAACCCTTCCATGTGCGGCTATGTAGTCTAGTGATATGACACTCGCTTTCGGATCGGAAGGTCCTGGGTTCGAGCCTCGCACTCGACGCATAGTTGGATCCTTGGAAAAGGCTCTTTACTCACAGTCTCTCACCGTACTCAGGTGTAAAATGAATACCTGGCCGTTAACAGCGTTGTCTTTGTCCGAAAACTTGTAATAACGCCTAACAGGCGTCATGTCCCGTCCTACATGTTTAATGTTGCTGTTGACCAGGGACCCCTAGTATAGCGCTTTGAGCACTTTTAGTGGATATTGCGCTATATAAAGCTCCATTATTTTTTTTTAATTTTCCATCGTGGAGCGTTGAGGCAGGGATGAGTCACCTTCAAATATCAATCGATTTAAACGACCTTCATCTTGGCAAAAAATCTAAAACCTGGGACCTCCGTCATTTAAATCGATCGATATATTTGAAGGACGAGTTTTCTGGCCAAATTTTTAAAAATTCCTAGTAGTATTCCAGGATACGGTAGTCAACTAACTGTAACCTTTTCTTATCATTCCGATCACTCCCCCTACCCAACCCAATACCCACGCCACGCTAACGTTTCAATCATTCATACTTAGTGCCAGAAGACAATAGAGAATTTAATTTAAAAATGATTCTCTATTGTCTTCTGGCACTTTTCTATTCACGTAATCTCTTGTTATTCATTCACACTGCAACCACCATTGAGTACAGACGATGCAAGTTATTCTTTTTTTAATTGCATTTTATTTTATTTGTTTTCCACGTTTATTTATTTGTGTATTGTTGTGCTGATGAAGGGATTGTACCCGAAACGTTCATTGTCTGTTTTGTTCCCATACGAAGCCTCTCCATTTTCACTCTTTCGTTAGTATTTTAATGACCACCGGCTTCAGGCAGCCCCTACGGTTTTCTACTTTACCATTAGATTGTTTGCGTGAACGGGTCCGATTAGAGATAGACGCTGGGTGGGGTTCCTGACCTCCCATAGTGGGCAGGGGGGTACATAGGGTGTCTTCTACCCCGGTATATCTGTTTTCCAACATGCTTTCTGTCTTTGTCTTGGAATGAGATTACTTGGTTTTGTCCTGGCCCTGGCCAGAGTCCTAGCTGGGAGGGAAACAGTCAAATGCATAGTTATTGTTTTGGGAGATGATATTTTTTCCTTGTAAATCATCTCTCTGATATGTATTATTATATTTGTTATTTTGAACGTATAATGTTAGCATTTGAGTGTGTTCCTCTCTGTTGGATCTTGTCCTTGTGTCCGGAGACTTATATGTGATCTCAAACTAAGTACATTGATGGTATGCTCTTGGAATTTACATCTGATCCCTATTTGTTCCCAGTTCCCCTATGTCTTACTTTTTCTTGGGTGCTTTAATTCTAATTCTAGAATATTTTACTATCCCATTTTCTTCCTTTTTACTGGCGCTGATATAACCTAAATGTGTTGCAAGCGCCGTAAAACCCTTTAAAACAAAACAAAACAAACAGAGATAGACGACGATTGGGATTGTTTGGAAGCTTTAACCCTTTGCCCACTAGTCATTATGATATCGGAAATGCTATCGCCTTCTACATCTACGCCAGAATAGAAATAGAGGGTGGAGCCTACCATGATATAACATTTTAATGAGCCCTAATTTCATCATATCAGTTCTGTCCACTGACAGGTGGGTGGATATCGCTTTCAAGAACTTATGTCCTTATATGAAATCCTGAGTTTTTGACCAATCGACGATTGCTCTCTTGATAGCTCGCTTGTCAACATGAGTCAGTTCAGCCCTTGATTTGTGTAGATGCATCACATGCGGTATATGTTGTGTAATAATAATAATAATAATAATAATAATAATAATAATAATAATAATAATATAATAATAATAATAATAATAATAATAATAATAATAATAATAATAATATAATAATAATAATAATATATAATAATAATAATAATATATAATATATAATAATAATAATAATAATAATAATAATAATAATAATAATAATAATAATAATAATAATAATAATAATAATAATAATAATAATAATAATAATAATAATAATAATAATAATTAATAATAATAATAATATATAATAATAATAATAATAATAATAATAATAATATAATATCATATCATAATATATATAATAATAATAATAATAATAATATATCATCATCATCATCATCATCATCATACATCATAATCATAATAATAATAATAATAATATATAATCAATATATATATAATATATAATAATAATAATAATAATAATAATAATAATAATAATAATAATAATAATAATAATAATAATATAATAATAATAATAATATAATAATAATAATAATAATAAATTAATAAATAATAATAATAATAATAATAATAATAATAATAATAATAATGATAGATAATAATAAAGATTAATAATAATGTAATAAAAGAATAATAAATAATAAAAGAAAAGAAAGAAGAAGAAGAAGAAGAAGAAGAAGAAGAGGAAGAAGAAGAAGAAGAAGAAGAAGGAGAAGGAGAAGAAGTAGTCAGCTAGGCGTTCGCAGAAATCAACTGGGAAAACGAGTCCGAGTGTCATAATTAGGAAAGGTATGGACCAAGGGAAATAACCAACAATATTAATACCGGCAGACATGGACATGTCTATTTATACAGTTATCTCTCTTTGATAACTATCGAGGATTATAAAATCAACGCATTATCCTTTTTATTTCCCTTTGACCGAAAATATAGTATACTCCCCGTCATACATCTTCCTCACACCCCCACACCCCCCCCCCCCCCCCCCACCACCCCGTTCTCACCCTTACCATAGCTATCAGCACCTCTTTTTCTTCTGCTTCTTCTTCTTCTTCTTCTTCTTCTTCTTCTTCTTCTTCTTCTTCTTCTTCTTCTTCTTCTTCTTCTTCTTCTTCTTCTTCTTCTTCTTCTTCTTCTAATTATTATTATGATTATTATTATCATCATCATCATCATCATCATCATCATCATCATCATCATCATTATTGTTATTATTGTTATTATTATTATTATTATTATTATTATTATTATTATTAACAAAGAGCTGAATGACGTCACTTTCATTGCATCTATAGAAGGAACAACATTGACGTCACTCAGTTCTCTATTATTGTTTTTAAGACAGCAATTTTTGGTGATTAGTTATCACTGAATTATTACAATCAGACGACAAACGGTCAAAGTTACACACAAATTGTGTGTTGGCTCGTTATACCCGGCTGGAGGATGTTGTGAGTATTTTATATATACGCATAGTATCAATAGTTCAAAGAGCTCCTTGATTCCCACGAATGAATAGAACTATCTTTTAAATATACACACACAAGTTCGGACACAAAGGAGGGCCAGTGGTATGGCCTATCTCAATTTATAAAATTAATATATAAAGTGTTGCTATTGGTTCTTGGTTGTATATTTCTACATTTTTGTGCATTTACATAAAATTATAATATAAATGGGATCACTCACTTATATGTGGCCAAAACATAAGTTTCTGCGGCTTTCATCCACGTCGTCAGTTGGCATATTGTCCGCAGAATTTATATTAGCTCTAACCATCATTATCGAGCACTTTCGTACCTACGAGTACCCACCAACACTCATAAATATATATACATTGCCGCCATAGATTCTCAACTTTGTGTTTATACATTTTATGCATGCCACGTCTGTAAACGAATTTCCATTTTCTTTTCTGGATGAATAAAGTATATATTATTATTATTATTATTATTATTATTATTATTATTTATTATTATTATTATTATTATTATTATTATTATTATTATTATTATTATTATTATTATTATTATTATCATTATTATTATTATTATTATTGTTGTTGTTGTTGTTATTATTATTAATTATTATTAATTATTATTATTAATATTATTATTATGATTATTATTACAAGACAAATCACACAACACATGGGTAATAACAACACTATGCCACAAATGATGCTTTCCGTTTAGCCAAAAATCTCACAACAATCCGGCAGCCAGAACCAACGTACCAAGAAACAAAACTATGTGTAACTTTAAATGTTTATAGTATAGTCGGATTGATACGGTTTGGTGAGAACTATTCATTTTTTAAAAAGGCTGACAAAAAACAATAACAAAGACCTGAGTGACGTCAACTTCGTTCTGTCTATACAGAGATACCACCAGCCTCACATGTGTGGGTCATTGCAGTCACTTATCAAGGGACTGAATTAAGCAACAAACGCGTTCACTCCATAGTAGCAATCTTTATCTTATAGATATTTCGAAGATGACGTCACTCAGGTCTTTGTTATTGTTTTTTTTATTTTATTTTTTTTTTTTTTTTGCCATCCGCGTTTATGAGTAATGCCCACTGAACTGTATTAACCTGACTACGAGTATAAAAGTTCATGGATACACACAGTTTTGTGTGTTGGTCCGTTATACTTCCGGGTGGCAATGTTATGAGCTTCTTAGCCAAGCGAAAACTATCTATAGTATTCATTGTTGCCCCTACCCAGTAGATACTTATTCAAACAAAAGTTAAATGTCACTTACGAACCGATACTGTGCAGGAGTACATATAATACATTCGCTCAATACTATGCACAATACTTGTTATTTTCGCCACGAGACGAAAGGAAATCGATTCGATAATAAATTATATTAGATTTGTAAAGTAAATAAAGAAAATTCGATTAAAATTATTTTTTTTAAAGAATTAATCAATTCATTGGATTTCAACATCGCACGTGTTTTTCTAATTTCATGTTAGAAAAGTTTTCTATAAAATAATGATTATAATGATAGACTAGAGTGTCTTGATACCATCCTGTCCCCCCTCCCACCAACCTCCTTCCATCCATCCATCCATCCATCTATCTATCTATCTATCTATCTATCTATCTATCTATCTATCTATCTATCTATCTAGCTATCTAGCTATCGAGCTAGCTAGCTAGCTAGCTAGCTATCTATCTATCTATCCATCTATCTTATATATATATATATATATATATATATATATATATATATATATAAATAACCCCCCCCCCCCCCCCAATCTACACACTACGCCTAATGTGTACACAAAGATAAAAGCACTCCCGATTGCCTATGACGAGTTG
>NC_088372.1:3389086-3391586 GCF_034508935.2 Berghia stephanieae | reverse complement strand
CGAACGTACGACGTGGGAAGAAAATGGAAGATCTATAATATAGATAGTATGCACTTGGCTAAGAAGCTCACAACATTGCCATCCGGAAGTATAACGGACCAACACACAAAATATGTGTATCCATGAACTTTTATAGTCTGGTTAATACAGTTTAGTGAGAATCGCTCACAAACGCGGATGGCAAAATACAATAACAAAGGCTTGAGTGACGTCATCTTCATTCTATCCATATCTGTGACCAGAAGTGTCTTAGGACAGATTATCTTCGTTTTCTTTTTTCCACGTCGTGTTGTCTTGTCGTTCGTTGTAAGTTGGCGAGCGTAGTCGTTAACTTGTGTCTAATTATGTATGTTGACTCTGAATTCCTTGTGTGGTTTTACGATATATATAATATAGAGAAAAACACGCCAGTCGACTGTCATGTTTTGTCATTATAAAATCATATTTATTATTATGACAACCTCTCCACAATAAATTTCCACTATGTTTTTAATGTGCTGGGTTGCCAAATTATATTATTCGCAACAACAGTTTTTTTTTGGGGGGGGGGGGGGGGGGGGTTGGTTGTTTTTAAGGGAGGGGGGGGGGGGAGTCGGGTTGTTTTTTTTTTTTGTTGTTTGTTTTTTTTTTTTTTGTTGTTGTTGTTTTTTTAATAGGTCAAGTCAATTATCAAAGTAGTGCCAGTTTGTCTGAGAGAACACCCCCCCCCTTTAAAAAATAATTTTTAAAAATTAGAAATAAAAAGGGAATATTGTTATTATCAACATCATCATCATCGTCCTCATCATCATTATTATTATCATCATCATCATCATCATCATCATCATCATCATCATCATCATCATCATCATCATCATCATCATCATCATCATCATCATCATCATTATTATTATTATTATTATTATTATTATTATTATTATGGCGATGATGATGACGATGATGATGATGATGATGATGATGATGATGATGATGATGATGATGACGATGATGATGATGACGATGATGATGACGATGATGATGATGACGATGATGATGATGATGGCGACGAAGAAGACGACGACGATGATGATGATGATGACGATGATGACGACGACGACGACGATGATGATGATGATAATGATGACGATGATGACGATGATGATGATGATGAAACATTGTAATGGGTTTGTAATACAACCATAGGTTTCCACATAACTAGGTCTTGCTCGATGAATACAAACGAGTCGCATATTCTCTGTCCGGTCTTTGGGCCACTTTTTTCTCTTGATTGGTCTCAATCTCATCCCCCCCCCCCCCCTTCACCCCCCACCCCCCCCCCCCCCCCCCCCCCACGCCCCACCTCACCTTTAAAAACAAATAGCAATCCTTCATCTCTCATGATTTTCGTTCGAAACCAACGATTCGAGAAATCGATTTAATACAATAATTATAATATAAATTGTTTTTTTTTTTAATGGCAAGTTTTGTTGAAAAAAAATGCCGAATTTATCCCATTGTTTTCTATATTTTGATATAAAGAGGAGAATATTTGACAAGGTGGCATGCAAAAATTGATTTAAACGGCAAAATACATTGCCAAAAGTTTCAAACAGATTGTTGACTTGTTTCGAAAAAAAATGAATTTAAAAAAAAAAGAAAAGAAAAGAAAAACAAAAAACAAAATCAATTTGGCAATAAAGTTACAATCTGGCAACCCTGTCCGTCACTTTACTTCCACGGCCCACATTCGTTTCTGCTCTCATTCATTCATTCATTCATAATGTTGTTTTGATCGCAAACGTCGATGTCTGCTCCCTGTCTGGACCCCACGTTCCTTTCGGTTACCGAGGGTGATTGCGTCACAGCTGGGGCGAGGTGGTGCTACTATTTCTTGTTGTGAGTGTGTTTTTTGTTGTTTTTTTCTGCCTGTGTCTCTCTCTCTCTCTCTCTCTCTCTCTCTCTCTCTCTCTCCCCCCCCCTCTCTCTCTCCCACTCTCTCTCTCTCTCTCTCGTGTCGTCGTCAAAATGTGGGTCACTGTTACGGAAAAGTGGGTTATTTTTCGCATGGTGGCGAAAAATTGTGGAAAATGGTTTACGATTCTTTAGAGTTGAGAGTTGGTGGTGGTGGTGATGGCATGAGGTAGTCTCGGCTATCGCAACTTACATTGTATTTTCCTCTTCACCTCATTCTATTGATGACGGACTTGATAAGAAAAGAGTGTTGCCGAGTTTAACTGGTTTAATGTGTAATAATAATGATAATATTGTAACTCGACTGTTTCTGTGTGGTGGGAATATATTTTTTCGTCACCTCATTTATTATGTGCATGTGTGTGCTAGTTGTGCAGTGTGCTCTCCACTAAAGTACACAACACATTATGTATGGTGAATTGACGTAGTTAGTATAGATGTTTGATGTTTTAGTTTTAATTATAATATTTGTTTAGATTACGTCAGTTTGTTTAGTTTCGTGTGGAAAAAGAAGACAGTCACAATTTCTATTGTTTAACTTTGTAGGTTT
>NC_088372.1:3381586-3384086 GCF_034508935.2 Berghia stephanieae | reverse complement strand
GAAAATCTTTACTTTTTATTCTTCATGCTGGCGAGAACTTTTCATTCCCTTTTCATATGCCTTGTGATCAGAATGTGTAAAAGTCAAAACATGATCAAATTGATGGGTTTTTTTTTCCTCTGGATACGCTTTTAAGCTCGCCGGAGAAATATTTCATACGGCGTCCGCCATTGTTCCGATAGTTTAGAGCCAGTGTTACTAAGTTACCATACGTCATTAGGAAGGAAGTGACGTTACGACTATTGAATCCTATTGCAATGTTGATAGGTTCTAAGCCAAGCGTACACTATCAAAATCAAAAGCGATTACAATTTAATTTTAACTCCTAAAAACTACATTTTCTTTTTTAATTTCAAGTAGACATGTCATCTCTGACATTGTAATTATTGCAGTCCTTCATTCAGTAGGTCAGACGAGATAAGAAGTGCATTTTGATACGTTGTAAAGTGCATTTTAAAAAAACCAAAAACAAAAAAACAACACATTTGTATCCGGCATGAGTCAACCAATAAAAAGCTTTTATCCAGACATCTTATCTGACACCCTGAACAAAACAACACGTTGCTTTAAAAAAATTATATAATAACTATTTATGATATTTAAATTTATTTTATCGTCAACGTTGCACACTTCTACTACTGCTTCTACTACTACTGCTGCTGCTTCTACTACTACTGCTGCTGCTACTACTACTACTACTACTACTACTACTACTACTACTACTACTACTACTACTACTGCTGCTGCTGCTGCTGCTGCTGCTGCTGCTGCTGCTACTGCTACTACTACTACTACTACTACACTACTACTACTTACTCTACTACTACTACTACCACTACTACTACTACTACTACTATACTACCTACTACTACTACTACTACTATACTACTACTACTACTACTTCTTAAACTACTACTACTACTACTACTACTACTACTACTACTAACTGCTGCTGCTGCTACTACTACTACTACTACTACACTACTCTACTACTACTACTACTACTACTACTACTACTACTACTACTACTATAACTACTACTACTACTTTCTTCCTTCTTAAAACTACTACTACTACTACTACTAATACTACTACTACATACTACTACTACTACTACTACTACTACTATTACTACTAGTACTACTATTACTACTAATACTACTACTAAATACTACTACTACTACTACTACTACTACTACTCTACTACTACTACATACTACTACTTTACTACTACTACTATACTATACTACTACTACAACACTACTACTTACTACTACTACTACTCCTACTACTACTTACTATACTACTACTACTACTACTTCTAAATCTATAACTATACTACTACTACTACTATACTACATACTATACTACTACTACTACTACTACTACTACTACTACGACGACGACGACGACTACTACTACTACTACTACTTCGCCGAAGTCCCAGGTTTGAGAGATAAAGACAAGATTAGGGTCATTTTAATCGATCGATATTTATTTGAATGACGAGTTTTCTGGCCAAAAATTAATAACCGTGTTTTTTGTGGTTGTTTTTATTTTGTTTTGTTTTGTGTGGTTTATTTTCACACGAGTATGGCGGACAATCCCAACGACAAAACAAGTATCGAGGCGATTGTGAATAACAACCAGCCTTACGGCTTACTAAATAATATTATAGCTATAGTCGACTCCGCTTAATCGCACACACAACCTCACGAGTTCAGTGTGTCGATAAGATTAAGCGGAGTGTGCGATTAAGCGAAGAAGCTAAAACTAGCATCTAAGCACGATTATGATGTCTGATTGGTATGTGTGTCATTGAAGAAACAATTTATACAATTTTGGACGAGTGGGGGGGTATGATGTCGTGTGATCGGCTGAAACACTGGGTTTTAATGACATTTCATAATAGCTTATCGGTTCGTTATCATTATATTTTGTTATTATTATTTTTATTATATTTTCCTTATACTTTTTTTTTTTTCATTTCAGCTGTTTTTGTTTCGCGAACGCCCAACACCGTCGCCCTCGACCACTGTTCCTGCTATTTGGGTCAATTCTGTTACTACTACTACTCTACTAAATACACTACTAAACTCTACTACTACTATACTACTACTACTACTACTACTACACACTAATACTTCACTACTAATCTCACAATCTCTACTACTACTACTATAATACTATAAATACTATACTACTACACTACTACTAAACTTAAAATACTACTACACAAGTAGTAGTAGTAGTAGTAGTAGGGGAGTAGTACTACTACTACTCTGCTGCTGTGCTGCTTTCTAACTACTACTATACTATTACACTCACTATACTACACACTACTACTACTACTACTACTGCTTACTAACTACTACTACTACTACCCCTACAAAAACCCCCTACTACATACTACAACCCATACTATACTACTCCCATAAAATACTAAATCTACTACTATACACTACCTATAAAATAAAATACTACTACAAGCACTTCCCCA
>NC_088372.1:3373550-3376050 GCF_034508935.2 Berghia stephanieae | reverse complement strand
TTCGGGCCTTGAAATCGTTTAGGTGTGATGCCATGATGACCAGTTCATCCAGCCCATTCCACTCCGAGATAGTTCGAATGATAATAATAATAATAAGCATATTTATATAGCGCCTTTCGTCGAAACCTCAAAGCGCTTATGAATGAAGAAAGAATTTCTGTAGTTTTGTGTTCTTGTCTGTGGGATTTTGGAAGCAGTTCGAATTTATGGAATATTAGAGAAAGATCTGTTGGAAAATCTAAAGTTTTCTTCACTCCCTCCCCAGGCCTGTCCCTTGAACAACGAGGTCGGCCAGGACACCGACTCCAACAGACACAACAATTTCTCCAACTTTTCCGAATCCTTCACGCCGGCCATCAAGTCTGTGGTGGACTTCGCCAAAGGTATCCCAGGATTCACTCTGCTGAACCAAGACGACCAGGTCACCCTCCTCAAGGTTTGTAATAATAATAATAATAATAAGCTTATTTATATAGCGCCTTTCGTCGACACCTCAAAGCGCTTTTTTAAAAAAAAACAACAAAAAAAAACAAAACAAACAAAAACAAAACAAAAAAAAACAATTCAACCAAGGTATCAAAACAATTAAGAGCATAAAAGGGCATCAATACATCATCAATATGAATGTCACATACAATACATTTAAAATTCAATTAAGTAAATATTTCCTGAAAAGATGTGTTTTCAGGGCTTTTTTGAAAATGTCTATTGAGCTCGAGAATCTCACAGATTGAGGGAGATCATTCCAAATCGTGGGTCCGAATTTCATAAGAGACCTATCACCAAAATACTCAAGTTTAGTTTTAGGAATGAAACGAAATTTATGCTGACCTTGACCTACAACAGCTCTTATATCCAGGTCTGATAAACCATCTGTGACCCTTCGCCTCAAAACGGTATAGGGATTGATATCAGCAGAAGAGTAGCATCCAGTGACATCTATAGAAGTCCCAAGTAGCATCCCTTGATTGGAAGTCACGAGCGGAAAAGTTATTAGAGAGAGAACGTCATGTTGGTTGTGAGGCATGAGACACTTCACCGAAAGCGAGGACGAGAGAGACGCATGCTCAAAACTATTTTGACGTTCTCTCTGTAAGGTGACGTCCGATCAAGGGACGCTACTCTTCCGCTAATCTCATTCCCTATTAAGTCGGGTTGGTTAAGATGTTGAAAATTGAATTTATAGCCAGAAATATCAGACTTGTGTTGAGTTTGTATGTTTTATTGAGGAGAATGGATATTCATATTTTAGGGTGCGAATGCCAACAATTTATATTTTTGACCAGTTTTAACATTTAATTCGGCTCCCTATCCTATCCTATCCAGGCTGGTACATTTGAAGTCTTACTGGTTCGTCTAGCGTGTCTGTTCGATCCAAACTCCAACACCATGATGTTCACAAAGGGAAAACTCTTTAGAAGGCAACCCACGACGGTAAGTCATGGCCATGGTCGGCCTGGTCTGGTTCCATTGTTGTTGTGGTGGTGTTGTTGTTGTTGGTGTTGTTGTTGTTGGTTGTGGTGGTGTTATTGTTGCATTGTTGTTGTTGTTGTTGTTGTTGTTGTTGTTGTTGTTGTTGTTGTTGTTGTTGTTGTTGTTGTTGTTGTTGTTGCATTGTTGTTGTTGTTGTTGTTGTTGCATTGTTGTTGTTGTTGTTGTTGTTGCATTGTTGTTGTTGTTGTTGTTGCATTGTTGTTGTTGTTGTTGTTGTTGCATTGTTGTTGGTGTTGTTGTTGTTGTTGTCATTCATTCATTTTTATTTGCATTGCATTGGTTTGTTTGTTTGTCTGTTGTTTTTTTGTTGTTTTTTATTTTAGGGAAGGGGGGTGGGGGAGAAGGGGTACAATGTGTTGTTTTTGTTTTGTTTTTAATTTGTTTTTTGTTGTTTTGTTGTTTGTTTGTTTTTTTTTTTGTTTTTTTTTTTGGGGGGGGGAGTCTAAAGTGTTGTTTATTTTTATTTTTTTCGGGGGGTGGGGGGGTTCTACTTAAAAAAAAAAAAGATGATGATGATGATGATGATGATGATGTTGATAAGTTGTAGTAATTATAGTAATAGTTATCCAGAGATATTTTCTGTCCTCTATCTGGAATTTAGTAATATATTTATGTCTTTATTATTATTATTGTTGTTGTTGTTGTTGTTTTTGTTGGCTGAGGAAGGGTTTTGCACCCGAAACGTTCCATGTTTTTTGTTGTTGTTTTTTTTGTATTTTGTTTTGTTCCTTTTTTGTTTTGTTTTTTGAAGCCGTTATATTCATTTTTGTTTCTTGTTTTTTGTTTCTTATTGTTTTTCTTTGTTTCTTAACAATACAGATGACAACCAATGCTGGGTTCCTTCTGGATTCCATGTTTGACTTCGCCGAGCGCTTCAACAAAATGTGTTTGATTGACGACGAGATTGCCATGTTCTCGGCAGTCGTTCTCATGTCTCCAGGTCGGTACCTGCCAACTATTGATTTAAAGTAAAGTAGTCCTTCAACGCCATGAGTGAGGCCCACGG
>NC_088372.1:3343550-3366050 GCF_034508935.2 Berghia stephanieae | reverse complement strand
ACACACACACAAACATATACAAACAATACACATCCCTGGTCATCTATTGCCTATATTATTAATGTTAATATATACATCCCATGCTGATTGTCACTACCCCCCCCCCCCCCCCCCCCCCCAACCATTTCCACCATCCAAGTACCAGCGGCCTTTTCTCTTTGATTTCGTATCATGGTCTACCCGAAGCACAACACCTCGATCGTTTGTGGGTCAACCCCCCCCCCCTCCCCCCACCTTCCGCCGTAATCAATTTATAATTTTCTCTCTGTATAGAGCGCCACATGCACAATTATATACTATTGAATGACACTGACCTTGCCCCTCCCCTAACACAAGCCAACAGCAACCCAAGCTATCCTCTATCACGTGACCTTAGATCCGATGCTGCATACCGCTTGAGAGTCTTCACTATCCAGATCTCGTTCATGGTCACGTGAGAAGGCTATATCCGTTCGGGTTCGGCGTTCGGGTTCGGCGTTCGACCCGGTTTCGTTAAAAGCCCATTAGTGAGACTGGGCTCTAACGTAGCCATCGTTAATAGTATGTTGGCAAAGAAGTTCACAATATTGCCATCCGGAAGTATAACGGACCAACACTCAAAATTCTGTGTATCCATGAACGTTTATAGTCGGGTTAATACAGTTCAGTGAGCATTACTCATAAACGCGGATGGCAAAAAACAACAACAAAGACCTGAGTGACGTCATCTTCGAACTATCTATAGCCTAATAAAATCGTTAAATATGCATGATCTTGACAGAGAGATAGAGAGAGAGAGAGAGAGAGAGAGAGAGGAGAAAAAAAAATTAATAATAACAGAATTACCTCTGACTACAGTTAATTGCAAAAGAGTAGATAGATAGATAGACTAAATTCGTTCGTTTCGCCGTTTCTAAAAATAGATCTTCTCTTCACTTAGAGAGAGAGAGAGAGAGAGAGAGAGAGAGAGAGAGAGAGAGAGAGAGGAGAAAAAATAATTAATAATAACAGAATTACCTCTGACAAAAGAGTAGATAGATAGATAGACTAAATTCGTTCGTTTAGCCGTTTCTAAAAATAGATCTTCACTTCACTTTCTTCATCAATTTGAGTCTAACCCATTTCCCGCGTAATTTCCGAATGGCATCCCAGCCAGCCTCGCCTTGGGCCAATTCCGCCAGTATTGACAGCACAGTGCTGTTATGCTATCGCGTTACTTGATGATGTCATGGAATACAAACATTACTTGATTAAAAGAACATATTCGATCTCTCTCTCTCTCTCTCTCTCTCTCTCTCTCTCTCTCTCTCTCTCTCTCTCTCTCTCTCTCTCTCCTCCCCCCCCCCCCTCTCTCCTCTCTCTCTCTCTCTCTCTCTCTCTCTACTCTACTCTGTGTGTGTGTGGGTGTGTTTCTTTCTATCTCTCTCTTTTTCTCTCTCTCTTTCTCCCCTCTCTCTCTTTTCATCTCCACTCTCTCTCTCTCTCTCTCTCTCTCTCTCTCTCGCTCTCTCGCTCTCTTTGTCTCTATTTCTCTCAATCCCCACCCCCTCTCTATATCTCTCTGTCACTTCGTCTCTCTCTCTGTCACTCTCTCTCTCTCTCCCTCTCTTTCTCTCTCTCTCCCTCTCTCTATCTCTCTCTCTCTCTCTCTCTCTTTGTATGGGTGTTTCTTTCTATCTCTCTCTCTCTCTCTCTCTCTCTCTCTCTCTCTCTCTATATATATATATATATATATATATATCTTTCTCTCTTTCTCTCCTCTCTCTCTCTCTCTCCTCTCCTCCCCTTTCTCTCTCTCTCTCTCTCTCTCTCTCTCTCTCTCTCTCTCTCTCTCTATCTATCTATCTATCTTGTCTTCTATCTATCTCTAATTCCTCCACCTTTCCCCCACAAGTGTGTGTGTATGTGTATGTGTGTGTGTGAGAGAGAGAGAGGGAGAGAGAGAGAGATCACCTGCACCAACCATCGAAGTGCAATGTATTTGGCCTACCCCATCATAATATTATGTCAATACGCTGATTAATCGCTAAAAGTGTATTATTCAACTTATCAGATAACGTTACAAGGCGATCGCAATCATAAGACCGACCGTCTGAGCCCCCGTAACGAATTGTAGATTTGCCAGATTGATTTTGGAGATCATGCCATAAATATAAAAGCAATTCATGAATGGAAAAAAATAATAATGATTGTTATTATTGTCATTGGCATAATGAATATATAAATGAATAAATAAATAAATACATAATAGATAAATGAATAAATACATAAATAAATAAATACATAGATAAATAAATAAATAAATAAATAAGTATATACATAAATAAATACATAAATAAAAAATACATAAATAAATAAATACGTAAATAAATAAATACATAAATAAATACATAAATAAATAAATACATAGATAAATAAATACATAAATACATAAATAAATACATAAATAAATAAATACATAAATAAATAAATAAATAAATGAAAGAATAAATGAATGGATGAGGTCCAAGATTTGAACATGAGAGGGTGCCAAGATCAGTGTTATTTAAATCGGTCGATATTTGAAGGACGATTTTGCTGTCTAATTAAGGACAAGAATGGGGTTCAACAGTCGCGACGTGACGTCACTCCCCTCGTAATGAACGACCCTATAGTAACTGGTTCTAAACTACCAGAACAATGGCGGACGCCATTATCTTCATCACCGCCCTTATGAAATGATATTTGGAAAACAATTTTAGAATGGATTGGATTTGCAAAGAAATCCGCATTGTATCCGAGATTCGCTATTTCCAAACCACAGGGCAATCATTGTAGGAATTATAAATACTGATGCTATGCGTTTAGGTCAGGGCCATTATCATATAATATTGTAGAGATTTTAATGTTCAGGGTCCTTACTAAAGTACTCTTTTAGTATAGTAGGCCATGGTTTAGGTCAAATATAAATTCTCGTGTTCCGTCTCGTTGTGTGGCCTTGAGCAAGTCACATCCCCCTAGCTCACGGTGCGGCGATGCACCGTGGGCGGATGCCGTCTGGGGTTATTCCAGTCTTCCCTTTTTGGTCGTCGTCGTCGTCGTCATTAAATTATCGTCATCATTTTCGACATCAGCATCGCCTCATCATAATATGCGTTATGAGGGCTTTGACCTCTTATTTTCATATTTCAATTTATTATAAGGTGTTGTCAGTGGGATTATCGCTCAATCGTCGGAATCATCATTATCAACATCGTCATTCATCTTCATGACCATTATCATCATCAGCAAGCAGCATCAGCATTATCATCATGATCATTATCATCATCATCATCATCATCATCATCAACATCGCCATCATCATCATCGCTATCATCATCGCCATCATCATCATCATCATCATCATTATCATCATCATCATCGTCGTCATCATCATTATCACCATCACCATCATCACCAATAAAACCACCACCAACAACAACAACAACAACAACATCAACATCAACGACTATGACAATAACAACAACAACAACAACAACATCAAGGACTATGACACCCAAAATTAAACTTGTAGATCCACCCAAAGATAGATAGACACCCCCATACATTGAGGTCAGCAAGGTCATCCAGCGTATCTTGATCGTGTCTCATCAGCCAAACAACCAGATTAACGGAACGATTATGTCGATTTTTGTTCCTGATTGCGTAGGCGTGGAGGAACGTTAATATGTTACATATTATATACAACGCCTACGGATAGATAGAGATGAAATTACAAGTAGTGGTTTTTAAATAGCATGTCAAGGCTTTATTTCAACTTTTTGGGTCATACTTGCCCCTAGAGAAAATAGAGATGATAAGAATAACAACACGCTATAAACGGGTGTAATCACGTACGTGTAGGTGGACTAATTGATACTTGTAACCAAGGTCGAATAGACAGAGGAATAGTATAGAGTAAGAAGATGAAAGACTAATAATAATAATAATAATAATAATAATAATAATAATAATAATAATAATAATAATAATAATAATGATATTAATGATGATGATGATGATGATGATGGTGATGATGAAGGATGGTGGAAGTGTGTGTTGATGTTGGTGATAGTCGTCGTGACCGTGACGATGATGCCAATGTTATGACGATTACGTTGATAATGATGATGACGACGGCGACGACGACGACGATGATAACATCAACTACTACATTGATAATGGCTATAATATCACCACACACAAAAAAACGTATCTGAAATATCAGCGCTTCGTCCCCAGGGGGCATTTATAGTGCATTTCTATCTTCATTCTAAAATTATCTCCACTGACCCGACCAAAGTTAACGAAGGCGATGGGTAGAAACCAGTGACATCCATAGAGCGGGACGAGTCGCCCACGGAATTTTCCGTTCTACGGGGCCGGTCTACGAGGCCGGACAACTATCGGGACAAGTGTATTACAGTGTTATTATTATAAAGTCCTAGGTAGAAACCGTAGCAGCCATCATTAACTTGTAGCCTGACACGGACCAAAAAAAAAAAAAAATGACGCCAAAAGACAAGTCTTTGGCCGCATGATAATCACCACGCGCGATATAAAGCTCCAGTTTTTAAATCTAGAATTGTAAAGTGCCCAGAGGTTGTGTTTTACACGAGAATGAGCGCTGTATTATTATCATTATTATTATTATTATTATTATTATTATTATTATTATTATTATTATTATTATTATTATTATTATTATTAGTATTATTATTATTATTATTTATTATTATTATTATTATTATTATTATTATTATTATTATTATTATTATTATTATTATTATTATTCTTTTATTATTATTATTATCATCATCATCATCATCATCATCATCATCATCATCATCATCATCATCATCATTGACCCCTTGTAAAGCGCTTTGGGCACGTTTAGTGGATATTGCACTTTATAAAAGCTCATTAAATATATATATATATTATATCCCCTTCTCTCCCCCCCCCCCCTTATCTCTCCTCTCTGTCTCTCTCTCCCTCTCTCTCTCTCTCTCTCTCTCTCTCTCTCTCTCTCTCTCTATATATATATATATATATATATATATATATATATATATATAATATATATATATATATATATATATATATATATATATATATATATATATATATATATATTATATATATATATATCCCAGTCTCTGTGTGTGGGGGAGGGGGTGGAAGGGGGGTGGGTGTGAGTGGGTGAGATTGTGCGAGATTTCTTTGTTATAATTTACTAACGCCTTTTTTTGGAATGTGCAAGACTTCCAAGGTCATATCAGTATCAGTATACCAGAGATTGAGAGAGAGAGAGAGAGAGAGGAGAGAGAGAGAGAGAGAGAGAGAGAGAGAGAGAGAGAGAGAGAGAGGAGAGAGAGAGAGAGAGAGAGAGAGAGAGTATTTGCTTTCCATTTCCCATTGTGTACTTTCAGTCTAGAGTTCTTTGGGCCTTATTTTTAGTTTTTATTTTTTTTATCACTGTCTTTGATGAGTTTTTTTTAATGCACGTTGAGCAGGGAGTGGGGATTGTGTAAAGTTGTTTGCCGATCGGCGGGCGGGAAGAAGGGGGGGGGGATATGCCGGAGCTGCCAACCTACTGCAAAAAAATGCAGAATTGCACGCATTTTCAGCGATTGTACGAATTTCCCCCCAAGATTGTACCCATTTTCAGTGTACAGTCACTTCAGTTTTCTTTAGTTGTAATTCATATTATTACTAGCCTATTGAGAAACCTTGGTGACCAAGTGGATGTTCATATATTTTTTTTGACCAATTATGATCTTCATGCTGGGAGGTAGAATTCTGAAAGGTTTGGACTATAGTCTTGGGAATATCATTGTTGCTGCAATTGAGCTTGTGTGGTGTGACTTTATGTAAGTATACCTTCCTCTAACTTTCACAATGGTTAGTTTCCATCAATTTCAGAATTGTACCCATTTTTATGGGATAAGCGGCTCAACAGGGCTGCCAACCGCACGCCAAAAAGAAAGTATAAAATGTTACAGCGAATGACATAATCAGTCGGATGGTGAGAAGGTTAAAACTGAGATATTGCCAAGACGTTTAGTTCGAAGGTCAATTTAAAAAAAAATGTGTTCTTGTCATAAATGTTTAAATCAACCCTTTTTGTACATCTTCGGGAAATATCAAATCTTAATTTCACTTCTAGATATTTTTTACAGCTAGTCAAGTTGAAAAAGTATGAAATTTGAGAAATAATTACTCAATTGACGGCGCTGCACTGCGGCTGACGCCTGGGTTATTCCAATCCAGTCTTCCCTTGGAATTAACCCCTAGAGGAAAAATTTCCCCTATCGGTTGAATAAAAGGAATGAATTTCTTTTTTTTTTTTTTTTTTTTTTTTTCTTTTCTTTTAATCGAAATGTTACTATTTTTTGACATTCAATTTTGCACGTTTTTTTTTTGTTGTGAGGTTGGCAGCCCGGGAGTCCTTGATAAGGGGATGTAGGGTAAGAGGTGGGTGGGGGGGGGGGGAGGGAAGGAGGTTCGGGGGGAGGGGGGGGGGGAGATAGGTCTGATTATCGACTTTCTGTAAAAGTAGTCCAGGGTGCGTTCGTCCTTGGTTGAAAATGAAACTTATGAGCGAATACATTTCATTTTTTAAACCATTTTCTTATACGACAAAGTAAATTTGAGTTACACCTCGCCCTTACCAAATAATAGTAGTAATAATGATAATAATAATAATAATAATAATAATAATAATAATAATAATAATAATAATAATATTAATAATAATAATAATAATAATAATAATTGTCGTCTTGAAATAGAAACTCCAAAAAAATGTTTCCCATCGTTCTAGCATTGAATGATAAAAATAAGAAATTGAAAAATATAAAAGGAACGAATAGTGAGTGGGGGAGAAAAAAAAGAAAGGAAAAGAAAAGAAAGAAAAAAAAACAATCCAAAATAAAAACAAAAACAAAAACTATTAAAAAAAAGAAAACAAAAGAAAAGAAAAAAAAAGAAAAAACAAAACAAAAACAATCTAAACTAAACTAAAAAAAAAAAAACCCAACCCATCTCAAGGTTGAACAAAAGGATCATAATAATCATGGAACACTGAAATACTCCCTTATTATTTACTTTACATTCCCCCTCCTCCGCTACTCACCCATCCACCCACTCCCTCCATCCATCCCTCCCTCTTCCCTCCCCCGTCCCATATTCCAGACATTTACCGCCCCCGCCCTGTATCGTTGATGTCGTCGCCGTGACATATCATCAATAATAATAATAATAATAATAATAATATCTCTATAATTATACTCCATAATACATACCATACATTACATATCGCCATATTCAGGCACGGTATAGATACGTTTTAAAATTTATAAATTGTAAAAAAAAAAAAGAAAAAGCAGTGGGAGGTAAAAATGGTCCCCAACCTCCAGGCTATAACACCATCACCCCCATCCTACAGGCTACCCCCCCCCCCCCCCCCCCCCCCCCCCCCATTCTCCAGGCTACACCATCACCCCCTTCCCCCAGGCCTATTCTTCATGCTGGCTAGAACTTTTCATATATATGTCTTGTGATCAGAATGTATAAAAGTTCAAAACATGATCAGATTTATAATGGTTTTTTTCTCCTCTGGATACGCTTTTATGCTCGTCGGAGAAATATTTCATAAGGGCGTCCGCCATTGTTCCGACAGTTTAGAGCCAGTTACTAAGTTACCATGCGTCATTACGAGGGAAGTGACGTCACGACTGTTGAAGCGTATATATTTGCAAATTCCATACCGAACTCGTGGTTGTGTCCGCGGCAGAAAAGAAAAAGAAGAAGAAGAATAAGGAGGAGGAGGAGGAGGAGGAGGAGCACTGTGCCGTCCATAGTTCGATAGTAATCAATTTTATATTCCATTGATTTTACATTTCATCTCATTCATGTTTTCGTACAACTCATGAATCGCGTCTGCTTCTTCTTCTTCTTCTTCTTCTTCTTCTTCTTCTTCTTCAATTAGCTTAACAGTCGTGCCAATTGTCAGGTAGGTCAAAACTAATTTATTATTAAACAAACTGTTTTTGTTTTGATACGTTTTCATCCTTATCATCAAAGTTCACGTGAGCTTACTCCATAATAATAATTCACCGAGTTAAGAATGAAGAAAACAAAGCACTTTGTATTATTAACATAATTTTATAATCACCCCCAAAAAATTGACGACGAAACGTAACGTTAATTTCATAATTATTATTGTCTTCGGCGTGTTTGCTCGTTCGTGTTGCCGCATCGATTGAAAGGGGGGATAACTGTTATTTATAAAAATGTGTTGATGACGTAGGCGGGTGATGTTTATGAGGACAATCCAGAGCTGCCTCCTTGAAATTTCAAAAATTCCAAGGGAAAAAAAACCCCGGAAAAAATACACTTTAAATAGCTTTAGGAATGAAAAGTTTGTCCTCAGCATGAGCCAACAATGCGCCAAAGTCACGAATATATGGGATAAATTTATATAATTTTTAATAATTTTTATTCTCTCTTGTCTTCTGGCACTTTTCTACTCACTTCATCTATTGTTGTTACCAACATAAGTACCTGCTCCACTCACTTTTCTGAATATATTATTATGTTCTAAGGAACTAAACTTTCCTTCTCAACAAGATTTATTGAGTCAAAGAGACCTATACTACTACTACTACTACTACTACTACTACTACTACTACTACTACTACTACTACTACTACTACTACTACTACTACTACTACTACTACTACTACTACTACTACTACTACTACTACTACTATACTACTACTACACTACTACTACTACTACTACTACTACTACTACTACTACTACTACTACTACTACTACTACTACTACTACTACTACTACCACTACTACACTACCACTACCACTACCACTACACTAACTACTACTACTACTACTACTACTACTTCTACTACTACTACTACTACTACTACTACTACTACTACTACTACTACTACTACTACTACTACTACTAACAAGGTTTATTGAGTCACAGAGGAGAATTCAGTTCTGTAGTTGGTCCCAAAAATTCGTATTTCTGCGATTTTTTCGTAGTACAAGGCAGGTCAGTCAGGTCTGCTATTTCAACTAGCCGTTTTACCCTTTATTTTTTCACTCTTATTATTATCTCGTTATATCATATTTTTTTCTTTTCTCTTTGGTGTCGTTAAATGATAATTGTCTCTGACAGTATTTTTTCTTCTCTAAAGTTCAAACGGTTAATCCTGAATAATTGAGTGATGTTTTCAAATAATTGACGAGTTCAATTTCATTTATTTGCCCGAGGGCTAGGAAGGCTAACTGCGTAGGATATAAATGGGTTACTGAATACGCGTACTGTATTGAGCTTTCCATTGATGACGTAGGCTTGGAGGGCTGTAGGAAGTCTAACTGCTTAGGATATAAAAATGGGTTACTGAATACGCGTACTGTATTGAGCTTTCCATTGATGACGTAGGCTTGGAGGGCTATAGGAAGTCTTAACTGTGTAGGATAAATGGATTACTGAATACGCGTACGCATTGAGCTTTCCATTGATGACGTAGACCTGAGGGCTAGGAAGTCTAACTGTGTAGGATAAATGGATTACTGAATACGCGTACGCATTGAGCTTTCCATTGATGACGTAGACCTGAGGGCTAGGAAGTCTAACTGTGTAGGATAAATGGATTACCGAATCGCGTACGCATTGAGCTTTCCATTGTAATGGACAATATAATTTTGCGTAATTTTTTTGGAGATGTCCATTATATCAATGAGCCCGTAAGGAATTGGCTTATCAGACCTGCGAATAAGTGCGCGTTGACTTGCAGTGTATTGCTTCACTTGTAAACAAAAACTAACTACCTAAGCGTTCTCATTTCTTACACTATAATTATACGAGGGCTCTTTCAGAAATAACCGAAAAATGCCCATTGCTCAGCAACCAGTGGAGATTTTTTAATTCTGTAAACGACATGATATTCCTTATTTCCTTACGGATATTCCCAGAAATTATGAAGTGCATCATTTTGCACAATGAATTTCTAGACGATTTTAAAGATGGCGGCCCACCTTGAAACTTGGTCAAAGGAGGAAATCAGAGCTGTCATACGTTTTTTGAACGCCAAAAGTCTGAATCCTACCGAAATTCATAAAGAACTTCAGAGTGTATATGGTGAGCATGTTATAAGCCGTACACAAGTCTATCACTGGTGTAATTTGTTTGAAGTCGGCCATTCCGACTTGACAGACGGGAAGGGAGAGGGCGTTCGATAACTGCGACGTCAGAAGACAATGTGAAGCGAGTTGATGAGCTTATTCGTCAAGACAGGAGGTTGAAACTTCATGAAATCGCAAGCAGTCTTGAAATTTCGGAAACTTCTGCCCATAGAATTGTATTTGATGAACTTGGCTACAGAAAAGTCAGCGCAAGATGGGTTCCTAAGCAATTGACAGACAATCATAAAGAACAAAGATTGGACATCTGCAGGGAACTTTTGAGAAGAAGCAAGAGCTCACGCAGGGTTCACGGGCATACTGCCAACGCCGGCGGAGACTTTCTAGGGTACGATGTGACTTTTCTTGACAGCATAGTCACCGGTGATGAGACTTGGTTGCACCATTGCACCCCAGAAACAAAGCAAGATTCGATGACATGGAAACATCCATCCTCACCTGTCGCGAAGAAATTCAAAGTCATGCGGTCAGCAAAGAAAATAATGGGAAATGTTTTCTGGGACAGTCGTGGTGTTATTCTGTTCGAAACCTTACAACCTGGAGAAACAATCAATGCTGCAAGGTACTGCCAAACTCTTGACAAGCTTAGGGAGGCCATTCGCAGAAAGCGCCCAGGGCAGTTGACCAATGGGATCATTTTGCAACACGACAACGCTACACCCCACACAGCACGTGTGACGCAAGGTTGGCTAGAGAAATATGGATGGGAGATTTTGCCACACCCACCACACAGTCCAGACCTCGCACCATCTGATTATCACCTCTTTGGGCCACTGAAACGTGAGCTGGCAGGAAAGCGCTTTGATGTCGATGAAGAGCTTGTTGACCATGTGCGGAAATTGGCTACAAAACCTTGACGGAAATTTCTTCCGAGAGGGTATCTATTTCATGGTGCGGCGTTGGCAGAAGTGTGTCGACAGACTTGGCTGTTACGTAGAGAAATGAAGGACGAGTCAAGGCATGAACACGTGCAAGAATTTTGTTGATAGCATAAAAAACGCGGATTTTACAGGCATTTTTCGGTTAATTATGAAAGAGCCCTCGTAGTACATAGTTTCTTCATCTTTTCTTCTTTTTTTTTTTTTTTTAAATATCAATTACGCAAATGGAGAACAATAACAATGGGGGGGAAAAAATAATACCTTTGACAAGTAGTGTCCCAATTTTGGTATATTTATTTCTGACACGTGCTAATTAAATTTCTTTTAAAAATAACATTTTCATCGACTTCCACTACAAGACGATAATTATAGGGTTCGAAAACAACGGAGAGCTGCAACCTTTACCGAGTTTAAATTTTCGAGTTGTCATTATCGCTGTTGTTGTTTTGCTGCTGTTTCTTCGTCTCCACCCTCCCTTCCTCCGCCTTCTCCTCTTCCTTCTCCTCCTCCTCTTCTTCTTCCTCCTCCTCCTAATCTTCTTCTTCTTCTTCTTCTTCTTCTTCTTCTTCTTCTTCTTCTTCTTCTTCTTCTTCTTCTTCTTCTTCTTCTTCTTCTTCTTCTTCTTCTTCTTCTTCTTCTTCTTCTTCTTCTTCTTCTTCGGCTTGATTATAGTAGTAGTAGTAGTAGTAGTAGTAGTAGTAGTAGAAGTAGTAGTAGTAGTAGTAGTAGTAGTAGTAGTAGTAGTAGTAGTAGTAGTAGAAGTAGTAGTAGTAGTAGTAGTAGTAGTAGTAGTAGTAGTCAATCACTGTATTCCTGTATTTTTGTTCGGGATGCTTTATTTTTGTTTTTGTTTTTTTTGTTATTTGTTTGTCTTTTTTTAGGGTCATATAATATTATATAAATCGATCGATATTTGAAGGACGAGTTTTCTGGCCAATTTTTTAAAAACATTGTGTTATAATGTCGTGATGGCAAGTTGGAGTGGAATCGAGCACCGACTGGTAAAGGTTAACTATCGTTTCACGGCTTCCATCAAATGTCAAAGGTGAAATCAGGATTCCCAGATTGACGTTTATGATGAAAACAAATTAAATTCCAAAAACTTTGGAAACATTGATTTTGGCTTTTTTTTTTTTTTTTTTTTTGGCATTTAAAACAAAACAAAACACAACCCCCCCCCCCCCCCCCCCCCCCCCCAAAAAAAAATACACACAAAAAACCCCGCTTATTTTATAAAATTTCTTTTACTTTTTTATTCAGCAAGACAAGGTGACATTTTCATAGGTGATTGATAAGGGGGCGGGAAGCGGGGGGGGGGGGGGGGGGGGGGGAAGGGTGGCTCAGCGGCACTGTCTTTGCTTCGTACCCGAAAGGTACAGAGTTCGATCACCCGCCGCTAGCTGCGCCATAATGTGGCTTTGAGCAAATCACCTCAAGTCACTTCCCCCAATTTGCGGCGCTGCATTGCGGCTGACGCCTGGGTTTTTTTTTTTTTTGTTTGTTTTTTTTTTTCCAGTCTTCCCTTGGAATAGACTCTCGAGACAAATTATATTCTCTATGGGATGAATAAAGAAATATTTCTACATTTACGCGTAACTTTAAGAGGAGAAAAAAAGTTTTGCTGAAAACCACTTGGCTTTTTTTCTTCTTTTTTTTTTACCATTTTTTTTTACGGGAGTTTAATATTATTTCAACGAATTATTTGGCATTTTCTGCAAACGTTATCTGGCAATCGGGGATGAAATTAGCGGGTTCTCTGCGTCGATTTTCTTCTTCTATCCATCGGTGGTGTCGTGCCGTGCTGTTCCCACTCTTACGCGCGCGGAGTTTTGTTTCGTAGTCGTCGTCGGTCGAATTTTTGGATCGTTACTTTAAAACACGACAAAATAAATTTTAAAATAATAATAAAATCACGGGTTGGGGGAAAATAATAAAACTATTATGTTTGTATAAATGTCAAAGGCATGGGTTTGAGTGAGTGTAGCTACCAGCGGGTGGGGGTGGTGGTGGTGAGGCGTAAGGACATGGGGGGAGGGGGCGTGGGGGGGGGGGATTTGACACAAGCAATTGATGATGAACTCTAACATTAAGAGAACCCTAGTTCGAATTCCGAGATCTGATAGATGAAAGAGAGGGAATATAGGACATCTATAGATAGTTCGAAGATGACGTCACTCGGGTCTTTGTTATTGTTTTTTGCCATCCGCGTTTATTAGTAATGCCCACTGAACTGTATTAACCCGACTATAAACGTTCATGGATACACACAGTTTTGTGTGTTTGTCCGTTATACTTCCGGATGGCAATGTTATGAGCTTCTTAGCCAAGCGCATACTATCTATAGATAGGACGTACGTATTATGCGCTTGGCTAAGAAGCAAGCTCGCTCACAACATTGCCATTCGGAGGGAAGCAGAACGAAACGAACCAACACACAAAACTATGTGCAACCATGAACGTTTATATAGGATGTCCATCGCAGAGCCTTCCTTGTGAGTGTTTCATCAGGTATGCGACAGACATGCCCCAGCCCAGCCATTGCCATCTTCTCCTTTTAATGAGACTCTCAGCTTGTACTTTTGCTAATATAAATATAGGGAATGAGATTAGCGGAAGAATAGTGTCCCTTTATTAGACGTCACCTTACATAGAGAACGTCAAAATGGTTTTGCGCATGCGTCTCTCTTGTCCTCGCTTTCGGTGAAGTGTCTCATGCCGCACAACCAACAGGACGTCCTCTCTCTAATAACTTGTCCGCTCGTGACTTCCAATCAAGGGACGCGACTCTTCTGCTAATCTCATTCCCTATTCTTTTCTCTTTTTAAATTTTTTTATTCCAATATCTTTTCTGTAGGCTGGACCACCTCGAGTGCCGCGGTCCCTACAATCGTGGGGACTCCATGCCCCCGTCCATCTCCAACTCGACAACAAGCTCTCCCATCCAGGAGGAAGGAACTGCGTCATCCGTGTACGCCACGAGTGGCAAGAACCCGGCTGGTCCATTCAATCAAGCTGGGGTGATGCCCGGTGATTTGGCCTCGTCGTCCGCCACTGGCGGCCATGCAGGGCCAGGTGGCCCACCGGGATCTTCAAGGACGAGCCCTCTGATTAACCCCGGGCCTCCTGGATCTTCCCCTGCCTCTCCCAAATCCAGGTTTGTTTCTCTATTTCTCTCTCTCTCTCTCTCTCTCTCTCTCTCTCTCTCTCTCTCTCTCTCTCTCTCTCTCTCTCTCTCTCTCTCTCTTCTCTCTCTCTCTCTCTATTATATATATTATATATATATATATATATATATATATATATATATATCCATCCCTCTTTTTCTCTCTCTATCTATCTCTTTAATCCTCTATCCCTCTCTCTCTCTGTTTTTTTGTCTCTCTTTATCTATCAATCCCTCTCTCTCTCTCTCTCTCTCTCTCTCTCTCTCTCTCTCTCTCTCTCTCTCTTTTTTTTTTTTTTCTCTCTATCTATCCACCCCTTATATATTTATACACCTGAGTACGATGAGAGAATGTGATTAGAGAGCTTTCTCCAAGGACTCAATTATGGGCCGTACAGAGTTGGTCTTGAACCAATGACCCTCCTATCTGAAGGCGGGTGAGGGTGTCATATGCATACCACTTGACCACAAAGATGCACAATTCATTTACGGCTATGTGCTCTAGTGGTATGACACTCGCTTTCGGATTGGAAGGTCCTGAATTCGAGCTTCACTCGGCGCATCGTTGAGTCCTTGGAAAAGACTCTTTACTCACATTCTCTCACCGTACTCAGGTGTAAAATGAGTACCTGACCATTAACAACATTGTCTCTGTCAGAAAAAATATGTATTCTCGCCTAACAACAGGCGCCATATGTCATTCTACTTATTACATGTTGCTGTTGGTCAGGGACCCCTTGTAAAGCACTTTGAGCACATTAAGTGGATATTGCGCTATATAAAAGCTCAAGTTTTTTTGGTTTTTAAAAAAATCATCCCAACCTAATACAGGTTTGATATGGCAGGTCACATATTTGATGTATTTATTTCTTCTTTTATGTAACAACAGGTCCCGTTCAGGATCATTCTCTCAAGAAGACTACTCCAACATGCGTCCCAGATGTTACAGTTTCCACCTCAACAGTGAAGGCAGAGCTGCCTGTACGCCTATCCAGCACCGCATGCAGCAACAAGCAGCCGCAGCCGCAGCTGTGGCGGCAGCAGCAGCAGCTGCGCAAGAACGTGGAGACAAAGATGCATCCTCGATCGATCAGCTCTCCCCTGACAACAACACCAGCAACCAGTACCTCACTCCGGAGATGAGGCGGGGAAGCGTCGGCACCACTTATGGACTTCACTCTAGAAAATCATCTCTCCTCGTGGATCGTCCGATGTCGTACCTGGCCAGAGGAATGGACAGTGCTGTTCGGGCCGACCTTGAAAAGCGAGCTGCCAGAGGCCAACAAGCTTTCAAGGTGCTTTGATGAATCGTGTTTACGTCTTATGCTTTTTACATATGTATTTTCATTTTGATAAAATTCTTCCATTTTCTTGCATTTGTTGGATAATTTGGCCCAAAAATTAGACATATAATACAAAATTAGAAAAGTATTCTTTATCATCTTTATCGTTAATCTCCTCTATAGTTGTCATGATCATGATCATTATCATTCCTGTCATCCATATCATCAATTTTTATTTTTCTCTCTCTATCGTCTTTATCATTAACCCTCTCTATAGTTGTCATCATGATCATCATCATCATTCCTGTCATCCATATCATCAATAATTTTTTTCTTCCCCCCCCCCCCCCCCCCCCCCCCCCCTTCTCCTCGTCCATCCTTCATATCGCTTTCACAACAGCATCTTATGGCGGAGAATCCCATGTATGGAATGCAGTTGACTCCAGAAATGGCATCGGCCTCGGCCCAACATCCCCACCCAGGTCTGTGGCACCCACACCACCCACAGGCCTCGGCCGCACTGGCCCTAGGATTGGCCGCCCCACCGTTGCCCATCCAAGTCATGAACGCCCACAGACAGAGAGAGGAGTTTGCACGCTCCATGGATGCTGCGGCTCGTGACTGGGAGGCAGTTACAGCGGCTGCCGCAGCTAAAAGTGCCGGCCACGCCACAGCTCGTGATCTGACATCAACGTCATCCTCCTCATCCTTGATGAAATCAGCTTCGGCGGCCTCTGCCACTTTTTCATCTCAGCAAATAAATAATAAAGACAACAACACGATTACTAACATGAATCATATCAATAAAAATGGCGGTGATTGTAGCAACAACAAACTTGCATTCAATTCTTATATCAACGCGGTTGTGAAAAAGGAAAGGGACGAAAGTGGGAACCTGGTGAGAGGCCCGAATGACGAAGTCGTCGTTGCTCTAAATAAAAACAGCCCCGGCAACAATGAGAACAACAAACTCAGTAGCAATTTGCCCCAATCTCTTTCCGTTGAATGTATGGAAATCGACAGTGGCATGGAAAGTAGTTCCTCCAGCGGAGTGATATCTCGTAGTAGCAGACCCAAAGCGTCAACCAGTCCAGGTAACTCATCTGGCAAGTCTCAGAACAGTCCGGAACCGTCAGATGATTCCGCAGTCAATGAAAAATTTACTGGACATAAGAAATTTGATAAATTTCGTAAAAGTACTGCATCTTCTTCTTCGTTGTCCTCATCTTCTTCGGAAGCAAGCAAAATCTGTGATAAAGCTTCTACAGCCTCCTCTTCGTCTACATCTTCCTCAAACATGGCTGAAGAAAAGATGGAAGAAGGAGAAGAGGATGGGATGAAAATCGATGAAAACAATGACGACGATGACAGCGACAGAGAAGGAGAGTTAAAAATTGATGATGATAACAATGACGATGTGAGCAGTAAATGTCCTATCAAGAGAGAGATGCAATCCCAAATGTTTACGAATTCCATCAATAACATTAACAACAATACTCCAAACAGCAATAATGCCGTTGTACACAATGTAAGCCCTGCCAGCTCTAACAGGTCATCTCCATCGCCCAACAGTGACCGCCCAAAACTATCTGCCAAAGAAGCTCACCCCAATCTGTTGGCTCATCTCATGAATGGCGGCTCATCTGGATCTTCCAGCAGTAAAAATAGTGTCAACAGCTCATCCAAACCTGGCCCATCCTCTTCTTCATCTTCTTTGGGGCCTGGATTCCCCTGGGCCCTGCCAGTACCTCACTCAATGGCAACTCAACATCAACATCTTCTTCAACAACAACAACACGAAATGTTTAAACTTCCTGGATATGGTAATAGTTCCTCTCAGGTTAATAATATCAGTAGCAATAGTCTTTCAGCCCTTGCATCACCTACATCATCTACATTACCATCACCAACGTCTGCAGCAGAATCCACTCCTGTCTCAATGCCACAAGCCGTATGCCCATTCTCCACCACATCATCATCGTCATCGTCATCAGCAATATCTCAGCCACAACGTCAAATATTGAATTCATCTCCCTCCAGTGAGGAAGGGAAAGCAATGTCTACCTCCACTCCAACTCCAACGCCTAGAGATGAATTCCACGCCGTGGCAGTGTCTCATCTCAAAGACAAACTCATGAGAAAATTCGACAGCATAGAAAACCTGACGAAGATCGAAAACTCCAACTCAACCAAAGGAAGTCAACCATCTTCCTCTCAGGGGAGATCACCAGTTACTGTTTCTGACTCCAGACAAGAGGCCCCTATGGATAGATCACCCTCATCCACCAATAATAAGAATTCCATTTTCCCTCAGAATAACACATCGGAGCTGAACAAAGAGCTTGCTACAAAATTAACTCTGTCTTCGAGCACCAACCCTCCAGTGTCTCCCATCACGGCCGTCGCAGGGTTTCCACATTCAGCGTCATTGACAATGGCTTCACAGGAAGTGAATAAAGCAAATCATCACCAGCCTTCATCTTCATCGTCGTCATCCTCACCTACCTCCTCTTCATTATCACAACTTTTCCAAAACAACAAGACCTCGCTCTCTCAGCAGCAAAGAACGCCACCATCATCATCATCACCGCCATCGTCTATGCCACCATCATCCGAAACAAATAATTCCAAATCATCGTCATCATCATTATTATCATCAACATCAACAAATTCTTTGATGCATGCCGACATGTTACGCAACAACAACAGCAACAACAATGTCAATCTTACCAATCCACGGCCAGCAGCAACACATCCAACACTTCCTCCAGGCATCTCTCCCATGCTGTTATCGCAAGGCATCCACCCAGCTACCTTACCCATGTATCATTCAATGCTAAGTCAGCAATATTCCTCCTTGCAACAACAACAACAACAACAACAACATGCAGCAGCCATGGTGGGCGCATCATCTGCCAGACCAAACACCTGCTCCTCGGCGGCATCGGGTGGTATCATCGTTCCACCTTTGGCCAACATGCAACACTTTGCACAGATGTACGCAAGAGGTCCCTCTGGTGTCCCAGGCATGGATAAGGGGTAAGAAACTTTTATTTCAAAGAAATGTGACGGCAAAAATGATAAGTTTTATTTTAAAATTATTTTTAAAATTATTAATCAGTGCTGATGGTTTTCCTCTGATCCGCGGAAATCCGCGATTTTTGAGTCCAGAGGAGGAATTTCCTCCTTTTAAAAATTACATTTTTTCGAAACAATGTGCTAGCAATGAGAGAGTTGATGTGTGGTGGAATACACAGGTGCAGTTTCCCACTCTCCAGAAGTTAGCTAGAGTATCAATGATAGTCTATCATCTCAATTGCTCTAAAAGTGGGGTTTAGTGCAGTAAAAATGGGGCTAAAAGGCAATCGTTCAACATTTTCCTACTTTTCACTTTTTGTCACCATCAGCACTGATTAATAAATTCCTTTATTATAGTGCTGAGGGATTCCTCACATCTGGGAAAATCCACATTTTTTGTGGTCAAAGGGGGAATAACTCCCTTTATAAAAAATTACTGTGAATGAATGAAAGGCAGATGTCAGGATAACATGAAAAGCTCATGCATCAATGACTGACTCATTCCTCCGATCCCCTTCGGGTGACAATAGGAGTAACAAGTGAGACGTTAATAATTCCCATGGAAAGAAATGGAAGCGATTTTGGATCTTTGAATTAAGAACTTTGACATCTCATGAAATCTCTGTTAGAGTGAAATATAATGTAAATAATATGCATTTTTTATGGGGTTTTTGGTGCAGAAGCTTTACACAAAGCCAGTCCTTGCCCTCCATTTATGACGAGATGAAAAGTGTGTAAATTGCACAAGTATTGAAAATCTTTAAGACTCCTAAAATTAAAAGTTGTTTTTTTTTTTTAATTATTTTGAAATGATAATTTTATTTTTATACAAATCAATATTTTTTTGTTTGCATTTTTAATAATAATATATCCTCTTTCTGTCCGTTCCCTTTCCCACCTCCCACCTACCACAAACAGATTTGATGTCTCCAAGATGGAGGAGAGCAGCAGTGGCAATGGTCACATCATCCACCTGAGGACATCCACAACACCATCGCCATCTCACAGTCCGCAAACTCCTGCCTAGATCAAGGCAGGGTGTCCATTTTCACAGTCTGCAAACTCCTGCCTAGATCAAGGCAGGGTGTCCATTTTCACATTCTGCAAACTCCCACCCAGATCAAGGCAGGGTGTCCATTTTCACAGTCTGCAAACTCCCACCTAGATCAAGGCAGGTTGTCCATTTTCACAGTCTGCAAACTCCCACCTAGATCAAGGCAGGGTGTCCATTTTCCGCAAACTCCCACCTAGATCATGGCAGGGTGTCCATTTTCAAGGCAAGGTGTCCATTTTCACAGTCCGCAAACTCCCACCTAGATCATGGCAGGGTGTCCATTTTCAAGGCAAGGTGTCCATTTACACAGTCCTCAAACTCCCACCTAGATCAAGGCATGGTGTCCATTTTCACAGTCTGCAAACTCCCACCTAGATCAAGGCATGGTGTCCATTTTCACAGTCTGCAAACTCCCACCTAGATCAAGGCAGGGTGTCCATTTTCCGCAAACTCCCACCTAGATCATGGCAGGGTGTCCATTTTCAAGGCAAGGTGTCCATTTTCACAGTCCGCAAACTCCCACCTAGATCATGGCAGGGTGTCCATTTTCAAGGCAAGGTGTCCATTTACACAGTCCTCAAACTCCCACCTAGATCAAGGCAGGGTGTCCATTTTCACAGTCTGCAAACTCCCACCTAGATCAAGGCATGGTGTCCATTTTCACAGTCTGCAAACTCCCACCTAGATCAGGGCAGGGTGTCCATTTTCCGCAAACTCCCACCTAGATCATGGCAGGGTGTCCATTTTCAAGGCAAGGTGTCCATTTACACAGTCTTCAAACTCCCACCTAGATCAAGGCAGGGTTTCCATTTTCTGTGTGTAAATTACAGAATGAATTCAGTATGTTGTAATAATAAACATTCATTAGGTATATTTTCCAATCACCTGATAAACGTTTAAAAAAAAAGCAAGTTCATCGTGTCTTTTTTACTGGAGTTCATTCAGCCCCTCAGACAGGGGTTCGTTCATCAGTGTGTTTGCGTAAACGTTCAGTACAACCCTGCCTAGATATCAACTCTGGGTATTTCAAAGTCAACACAGGATCTGAACTACCGGCTTTGTGTTGTTGTATAATATTATACTATCAATCACCCTGCAGAGACGAGGAAAGGAAATGAGAAATCTTCAACTACTTTGTGTCATTCTGCTTTGTGGCGGATTTCTGTGATTGGGTGTTGGATGGAAGGAGTGTTTTCAAGTTCAAGGTCAACGTGTTTATCTGCAAAAGGCGGATGGATGGATTGCCCATCACTGCAGACTTTATACAATTATGTATGTGGTGACTTTCTCCATTATTGTGTTATTATTGAGTTGAAAGATATAAATGTTTTAATAGTTGACAGTTTTAACTCTCTCCAGTTCATATGAATGGAAAATCCGAACAAATTTGTTTGATTTTCAATGAGGGTGAACTCGAGAGAGTTAAGTGGGGTTATTCCTGCCACGTGGGGGGGGGGGGGGGGGGGGGGTGGATATCGTTAACTCTTATAGCCTGACACACTGACCAAAAAATGATGTCAAAATACAAGTCTTTGACCACAAAAGAAAACAAACCGTGAGTTGTATTCAATAGTTTAACCAGTGGAATCAATTGAATCCTTGAGCACTTCTAACGATAACTCACTAAACGCTGCACAAAACTATTTTAAAAAATGACGTCAAATTATAAGTCCTTGTGGGTTCTCGTGTCAGGCTATAATGATTTATTAACGAGGGCTACTGTTGGGGTCCCCAAAGCTGAATGCTAAAGAGCATCTACTGTCTACCCCTCATAAGCAATGGGGCTGGTAACAATGGCACACATGCAGCCCAGATTTTTAAAAAAAATAATTTTCACATCTTCTTGCCCTCCCAGCAATGCCTGTGTAGGTAGCTGAGTCTTATAGTTATAGATCTACTGAAAGTTCTTTTCTCCATAGGCCAGTGTCCTATTTATAGGGTGGCAAGCAATAGCTACTGTCTGTTTAACACCATAGAAACAAAGGATAAACTCCCAACTCTATGATGCACCACCTTATGACTCGGGAAGATTTTACATTCCTAGTTCTGTTTTTGTTTTAGGTGTGTTGAGGTTTGTTTTGTTTTTTAAACTCGGGAGATGCAATGAGATGACTGTGTCTGTGTATTTCTATTTTACCTTCATTATTTTTAATCATTTATTTTTAACAAAGTAGTGCTCTTTTTGTTTATTTATTGTCGTTCATCAAGATGGCGTCGTGACGTTGTTCTGTAGCTAGGTGTCCACTGTGACTCTACTAAGATATAAATAGATAAACGATGTATCATTGACAATGTATATAATGTAAATAGTCGGCATTGTTTGAACAGCAATGATCCACGTTTCAGTCTTGACGCTCATTCTTCTAAGTGTTGCTTCTTTGAAACTCCGGATCCCTTCAACAACTGGGTAGGGTTCCTGACCCTTCCATAGTGGGCAAGGAGGTACTTACTACTGTGTCTTCTACCCCCCTATATTTATCTGTTTTCTGTCCTGCTTTGTCTTGGAATGAGATTACTTGGTTTTGTCATGGCCTGGCCGGACGCCCTTCTTGCTGAGAGGGAGACACCAACGACAATGCCCCAAGATCTCCCACCAACGACAAGGTAGGAGATCTCCGAGGGAGCCCTAGCTGTTAGACTCACAGTAGCTACCTTAGTTTGGAGTAAAATTTGGTTCCAAGTTAACGTCATAAATTATAAATCAAATGTTGCCCTAGGAGAACCGTCTTGAGCATCTTTCCCACTGATATTTATAAAGTTTGTTAAATAATCCCAACTTATACCCGAACTCGGGTACCTAACTTG
>NC_088372.1:3333550-3338550 GCF_034508935.2 Berghia stephanieae | reverse complement strand
CTTCTTCTTCTTCTTCTTCTTCTTCTTCGTCTTTATTCTTCAATTCATTATCTGTTATTTATTTTACTGTTTTTATTATCGTTCAAGATTATGATGATGATTATGATAATGTCGATGATGATGATGATGATGATGATGATGATGATGATGATAATGATTATATTTGTTTGAATGAGTGTGTGTGTGTGAGAGAGAGAGAGAGAGAGAGAGAGAGAGAGATGTTCTTTTTTGCCGTCTACTGTACATCTGTGATGAATTAATAAAGTTACATTTATTGTTGACTAAAAAAAACCCGTTTTATTCGTTTTCACCTACTTTCATGTTTAGACCCAAAATGTCCACAGGGTGGGGGGGGGGGGGGGGGGGACGCTCAGCTGGGCTCATGCCCAGGGCTCGGCATAGAGAATACAGTCTGTGGGGCTCGGTGAGTAAATGGCCGTGTGACATTATCACACGCGTTGCCTTCCATAGTGGGCAGGGAGGCACTAACTGTGTCTTCTATCCCCCTATATCTGGGTGGGGTTCCTGGCCTCCCATAGTGGACAGGGAGGTACTTACTGTGTCTTCTATCCCCATATATCTGGGTGGGATTCTTGACATCCAATAGTGGTCAAGGAGGCACTTACTGTGTCTTCTATCCCCCTATATCTGGGTGGGGTTCCTGAAATCCTATAGTGGGCAGGGAGGTCACTCACTATGTCTTCTATCCCCATATATCTGGGTGGGATTCTTGACATCCCATAGTGGTCAAGGAGGCACTTACCGTGCCTTCTATCCCCCTGTATCTGGGTGGGGTTCCTGACCTTCCATAGTGGGCAGAGGGATACTTACTGTGTCTTCTATACCCTTATATCTGGGTGGGGTTCCTGGCCTCCCATAGTGGGCAGGGAGGTACTTACTGTGTCTTCTATCCCCCTTTATCTGGGTGGGGTTCCTGACCTCCCATAGTGGGCAGGGAGGTCACTGTGTCTTCTATCCCCCTATATCTGGGTGGGATTCCTGACCTCACATGGTAGGGAGGCACTTACTGTGTCTTCTTTCCCCCTATATCGGGGTAGGGTTCCTGACCTACCATAGTGGGCAGGGAGGCACTTACTGTGTCTTCTATCCCTCTATATCGGGGTAGGGTTCCTGACCTTCCATATTGGGCAGGGAGGCACTTACTGTGTCTTCTATCCCCTTATATCTGGGTGGGGTTCCTGGCCTCCCATAGTGGGTAGGGAGGCACTTTATGTGTCGTCTACCCCCTAAATCTGGGTGGGGTTCCTGACCTCCCATAGTGGGCAGGGAGGTACTTACAGTGTCCTCTACCCCCCTATATATGGGTGGGGTTCCTGGCCTCCCATAGTGGACAGGGAGGTCATTTACTGTGTCCTTTATCGCCCTATATCTGGTTTTTTTCCGAGAGTAAGGCAGGGTGTGCCAGGTCTCCTGTGTGAATGTGACCGATTTAAAACAAGAAAATGTCTTCGGTTGACGTGAGCACACTGGCAGGTCTTAAATAGATAGTATGCGCTTGGCCAAGAAGCTCATAACATTGCCATCCGGAAGTATAACGGACCAACACACAAAACTGTGTTTATCCATGAACGTTTATAGTCGGGTTAAAACAGTTCAATGAACATTACTCATAAACGCGGATGGCAAAAATTAATAACAAAGACCTGAGTGACGTCATCTTCGACCTATCTATAGTTTCCGTTTGAGCCATGGGCCAATGACAATTTTGGTTATCAGATTATTATTATTATTATTATTATTATTATTATTATTATTATTATTATTATTATTATTATTATTATTATTATTATTATTATTATTATTATTATTATTATTATGAATTATTATGCGTACAAATATTATGTTAATTTCGACGTGCTGACGTTTTGACATCCAGCCAGACATTATGCAAATGCCTCCAACTCCAAACTCTGAAAAACACGACAAAATCATGACATCGTCTCCCTTGTCTATAGATAGTATGCGCTTGGCTAAGGAGCTCACAACATTGCCACCCGGAAGTGTAACGGACCAACACACAAAACTGTGTGTATCCATGAACGTTGAAAGTCAGAGTAATACAGTATAGTGAGAATTACTCATAAAGGCGGATGGCAAAAAAACAATAACAAAGACATGAGTGACGTAAACTTCATTCCATCTATAGATCGATTCAAATGATTCTCATCGTGTATAAAACTCTCAAACCCGAGACTTCCTTACTTGAAATCATTTCAGGAAGTCCCAGGTTTGAGAGAGTTTGTTTTGTTTGTTTTTTGTCATTTTAATCGATCGAGATTTCAATTTGAAGAAAAAGTTTATGACCAAATTTGGTTTTTTAATGTTTTTTTCAGAGACCTACGGCAGAAAACCCGGTGAGCATTTCACTGAACCGCATATCATCATCATCATCACCCAGTTCGATGACCTTTATAATATAGAACAGTCTGTTACCAATCTTGTTGTTATTCGTCTGCTCGTTCATTAAAGTGTGCTGCTGTGCATGATTTATGTGAGGTCAACATGACCCACGATGACCTAGTTTCTGTCAGTCGGAAAGAGAAAGTAAGAAAATCGATAAACATATAATAATAATAATAATAATAATAATAATAATAATAATAATAATAATAATAATAATAATAATAATAATAATAATAATAAAATCATCCATTCTAACACAGATAAACGCCCAGATGACAAATATAATTAAGTCTGACATGCGGATGATTAATCCTGCATAGTCGGGGTTAGAGTTGGGCCTAACACTAATATTATTTATATCGTCATAATGTGACGCCTTTTGTCAGACGCGAGTGTCCCCTGATTCCTCACTGCTCTCTCGGTGAAATTGTGTAAGTTATGTCGTATGAAGTTATATCTAAATACGTAAATATTTAAAGAAGGAGCAATGGGAGCCATCTATATTCATATTTTCGTCCAACCAAGTCATCGATCACATGTTTTGTTGCTGTACAACGATTGGATATTTCATGTTAACACGTTGCTTTGTTTATGAAAGTTGTAAACATACCCATGTGTCAAGCTGAATGAAATGACCAATCGTGATGTCAGATATTTGAAAAACTGTGAACACTTTTTACTAAGTGGGTCACTTTGAGCACATTTTGCAATGTGACCAATGACCTCGAGCACATGGAAAGGTAATATAGATAGTATGCGCTTGGCTGAGAAGCTCATAACATTGTCATCCGGAAGTATAACGGACCAACACACAAAACTGTGTGTAACCATGAACTTTTATAGATAGAATGCGCTTGGCCAAGGAGTTCACAACATTGCCATCCGGAAGTATAACGGACCAACACACAAACTCTGTGTAACCATGAACTTTTATAGTCTGGTTAATACAGTTTAGTGAGAACAACTCCCAAACGCGGATGGCAAAAACAATAACAAAGGCCTGAGTGACGTCATCTGCATACTATCTATAGTCTGGTTCCGACAGTTTAGAGATGTACTCATAAATGCGGATGGCTAAAAAAAAAACAATAACAAAAGCATGAGTGACCTCATCTTCGTTCTATCTATAGATCAGGCCCATTACGTCGTCATAATGTGTCGCCTTTTGTCAGACGCCGGTGTCCCCTCATCCTTACTGCGCTCACGGCGAAATACGATTCAATAGTCTGATGTCACGCCACCCGGCAACGGCGGCCATCTTGGTTCTAAACAAAGAAAATCATTACTTTTTATTTTTCATGCTGGCTAGAACTTTTCATATGTCTTGTGATCAGAGTGTAAAAGTCAAAACATGATCAAATTTATGGGGTTTTTCCCCCCTCTGGATACCCTTTATTATGCTCGCCGGAGAAATATTTCATACGGGCGTCCGCCATTATTCCGATAGTTTAGAGCCAGTGTTACTAAGTTACCATGCGTCATTAGGAAGGAAGTGATGGTACGACTGTTGAAGAGTATTTGGTAAGTTATGTTGTATGAAGTTATATCTAAATACGTTGATATTTAAAGAAGGAGCAATGGGCATGATCTATATTAACTTTCCATGTGCTCAAGGTCATTGGTCACATTGCAAAATGTGCTCAAAGTGACCCACATAGTGAAAAGTGTTCACAGCTTTGTAAATATCTAACATCACGATTGGTCATTTTGTTCAGCTTGACACATGTGTATGTTTACAACTTTCATAAACAAAGCAGCGTGTCTACATTTGTTAAGAAATATCCAATCGTTGGACAGCAGCAAATCATGTGATTGATGACTAGGTTGGACGAAAACATGAATATAGATCGCTCACATTTCTTACTGCTCTCTCTGTGAAATTGGGTAAGTTATGTTGTATGAAGTCATATATCTAAATACGTAGATATTTAAAGAAGGAGCAATAGGATTCAACAGTCGTAACGTCACTTCCTTCCTAATGACGCATGGTAACTCAGTAACACTGGCTCTAAACTATCGGAACAATGGCGGACGCCCGTTTGATATATTTCTCTGGCGAGCATAAAGGGTATCCAGAGGGGAAAAAAACACATAAATTTGATCATGTTTTGACTTTTACACATTCTGATCACAAGACATACGAAAAGGGAATGAAAAGTTCTAGCCAGCATGAAATATAAAAAGAAATGATTTTCTTTGTTTAGAACCAAGATGGCCGCCGTTGCCGGGCGGCGTGACATCAGACTACTGTGAATCCTATTGAGCTTTGAAAGTAAATAATTGAGTCTCGCCGTGAAAAGGTTAATACCAGCAATGCATGAAGTAACGTGTGTTATACTATAACAAGGTGTGTAAATTGTATGAAAGTGTGTTTATTTAATTTATTATTTAAATATCGGGTAATGGACGAGACAATGAGACAAGGAAGACTCTCTCTCTCTCTCTCTCTCTCTCTCTCTCTCTCTCTCTCTCTCTCTTTCTCTCTCTCTATCTATCTATCTATCTATCTATCTATCTATCTCTCTCTCTCTCCCTCTCTCTCTCTCTCTCTCTCTCTCTCTCTCTTTCTATCTATC
>NC_088372.1:3263550-3328550 GCF_034508935.2 Berghia stephanieae | reverse complement strand
CTTGTAGACAAACATGACACCTGTTAGCGATCTTACATTTTTTTTTTTACGACAGAGACGACGCTGTTAAGCAGGTACTCATTTTACACCTGAATACGGTCAGAGAATAGAGTAAGAGCTTCCAACAGGAAACAGGAGGGGAGCGAAAGGAGAGAGGAGTAAGAAGAAAGTAGAGTGAAATATCTGTTTAATGTTATAGTTATCATTTAACGTTATAATAATAATAATAATGATAATAATAATAATAATAATATAATAATAATAATAATAATAATAATAATAATAATAATAATAATAATAATAATAATAATAATAATAATAATAATAATAATAATACATCTAATAATAAGGATAATAACAATAATAATAAGGATAAGAAGGAGAAGCAGAGCTGGCGTGGAGGGTTCCTGTTTACGAATATTACTGAAAGAGCGACATTCCCCATTCAAGACTCAAGGTAAATCAATGACAAAAGATAAATTAAAAGGGCTGGCCTACAGACGCCTGTATTCTCTATGGGCTGGCCACACCACTTATTAAAACAAAAACAAACAAAACCGCGGGCATTTATATAGCGCAATAGCCACTAAACGTGCTCGAAACCCTTTGTAAGGGCGGCTATGTGGTCTTGTGGTATGACACTCGCTTTCGGATCGGAAGGTCCTGGGTTCGAGCCTCGCGCTCGGCGCATAGTTGCGTCCTTGAAAAAGGCTCTTTACTCACATTATCTCACCGTACTCAGGTGTAAAATGAGTACCTGGCCGTTAACAGCGTTGTCTTAATCCGAAAAATTGTAATATCGCCTAACATGCGGCATGTGCCGTCCTACATGTTAAATGTTGCTGTTGACCAGGGACCCCTTGAAAAGCGCTTTGAGCACATTTAGTGGATATTGCGCTATATAAATCTTTTTTTTTTTAAATTTTACAAGTGGTCCCTGACCAACAGCAATACGTAACTTGTAGAACGAAACATGACACCTGTTAGGCGATCTTACATTTTTTTTTTACGACAGAGACGACGCTGTTAAAGGCCATGTACTCATTTTACACCTGAATACGGTCAGAGAATATGAGTGAAGAGCCTTTTCCAACAAGGACTCAACCATGCGCCGAGCGGCGAGGCTCGAACCAAGGACCTTCCGATCCGAAAGCGAGTGTCATACCACAAGACCACATCATAGCCGCACACGTTATAATCAACGTTTTTATAATAATAATAATAATAATAATAATAATAATAATAATAATAATAATAATAATAATAATAATAATAATAACAATAATAATAATAATAATAAAATAATAATAATAATAATAATAATAATAATAATAATAATAATAATAATAATAATAATAATAATAATAATAATACATCTAATAATAAGGATAATAACAATAATAATAAGGATAAGAAGGAGAAGCAGAGCTGGCGTGGAGGGTTCCTGTTTACGAATATTACTGAAAGAGCGACATTCCCCATTCAAGACTCAAGGTAAATCAATGACAAAAGATAAATTAGAAGGGCTGGCCTACAGACTCCTGTATTATCTATGGGCTGGCCACACCACTTATTAAAACAAAAACAAACAAAACCGCGGGCATTTATATAGCGCAATAGCCACTAAACGTGCTCGAAACCCTTTGTAAGGGCGGCTATGTGGTCTTGTGGTATGACACTCGCTTTCGGATCGGAAGGTCCTGGGTTCGAGCCTCGCGCTCGGCGCATAGTTGCGTCCTTGAAAAAGGCTCTTTACTCACATTATCTCACCGTAACTCAGGTGTAAAATGAGTACCTGGCCGTTAACAGCGTTGTCTTAATCCGAAAAATTGTAATATCGCCTAACATGCGGCATGTGCCGTCCTACATGTTAAATGTTGCTGTTGACCAGGACCCCTTGAAAAGCGCTTTGAGCACATTTAGTGGATATTGCGCTATATAAATCTTTTTTTTTTTTAAATTTTACAAGTGGTCCCTGACCAACAGCAATACGTAACTTGTAGAACTAAACATGACACCTGTTAGGCGATCTTACATTTTTTTTTTTACGACAGAGACGACGCTGTTAAAGGCCAGGTACTCATTTTAACACCTGAATACGGTCAGAGAATATGAGTAAAGAGCCTTTTCCAACAAGGACTCAACCATGCGCCGAGCGGCGAGGCTCGAACCAAGGACCTTCCGATCCGAAAGCGAGTGTCATACCACAAGACCACATCATAGCCGCACACGTTATAATCAACGTTTTTAATAATAATAATAAAAATAATAATAATAATAATAATAATAATAATAATAATAATAATAATAATAATAATAACAATAATAATAATAATAATAATAATAATAATAATAATAATAATAATAATAATAATAATAATAATACATCTAATAATAAGGATAATAACAATAATAATAAGGATAAGAAGGAGAAGCAGAGCTGGCGTGGGAGGGTTCCTGTTTACGAATATTACTGAAAGAGCGACATTCCCCATTCAAGACTCAAGGTAAATCAATGACAAAAGATAAATTAGAAGGGCTGGCCTACAGACGCCTGTATTAACTATGGGCTGGCCACACCACTTATTAAAACAAAAACAAACAAAACCGCGGGCATTTATATAGCGCAATAGCCACTAAACGTGCTCGAAACCCTTTGTAAGGGCGGCTATGTGGTCTTGTGGTATGACACTCGATTTCGGATCGGAAGGTCCTGGGTTCGAGCCTCGCGCTCGGCGCATAGTTGCGTCCTTGAAAAAGGCTCTTTACTCACATTATCTCACCGTACTCAGGTGTAAAATGAGTACCTGGCCGTTAACAGCGTTGTCTTAATCCGAAAAATTGTAATATCGCCTAACATGCGGCATGTGCCGTCCTACATGTTAAATGTTGCTGTTGACCAGGGACCCCTTGAAAAGCGCTTTGAGCACATTTAGTGGATATTGCGCTATATAAATCTCATTTTTTAAAAAAAAAATTACAAGGGGTCCCTGACCAACAGCAATACGTAACTTGTAGAACGAAACATGACACCTGTTAGGCGATCTTACATTTTTTTTTTTACGACAGAGACGACGCTGTTAAAGGCCAGGTACTCATTTTACACCTGAATACGGTCAGAGAATATAAGTAAAGAGCCTTTTCCAACAAGGACTCAACCATGCGCCGAGCGGCGAGGCTCGAACCAAGGACCTTCCGATCCGAAAGCGAGTGTCATACCACTAGACCACATTATAGCCGCACACGTTATAATCAACGTTTTTGATAATAATAATAATAAATAATTAATAATAATATATTATAATAAAATAATTAATAATAATAATAATAATAATAATATAATAATAATAATAATAATAATAATAACAATAATAATAATAATAATAATAATAATAATGATAATAATAATAACAATAATAATAATAATAATAATAATAATAATAATAATAATAATAATAATAATAATAATAATAATAATAATAATAATAATAATAATAATAATAATAATAATAATAATAATAATAATAATATGCATGCATAAAAATGTATAAAAACAAAGTTGAGAGTCTATGGCGACAATGTATATATATATATATATATATATATATATATATATATATATATATATATATATATATATATATATATATATATATATATATATATATATTATATTATGCAAATGCACAAAAATGCAAAAATATACAACCAAGAACCAATAGCAACACTTTATATATTAATTTGATGAATTGAGATAAATAGAAGCACCGAATTTGCTTTCATTATCACAGATTCCAGGAATCTACGGAAACAGCGAACTCGGAACCCATTCTTAAAGGAAAATACTTGAGTCTGTCATTATAAAGAGATAGCACATCAAAGATTCAAATATTTCGTTTCGCATATTATTTATTCATAGAGTAAAATTGCCGACTTACTTTTTAAGACACGAGGGAAAAGAAAAACAAAAACAACAATGAATAAAAAAACGAAAAGACATGAGAATCAGAATTAAAAGTAAAACAAAAACAAACACAAAAATAAATAGATAAAAATTAACGAAATGAAAACAAAAAAGAAAAATAAAATAAAATAAAAATAAAATGGAGAGAGAGAGAGAGAGAGAGAGAGAGAGAGAGAGAGAGAGAAAGAGAGAGAGAGAGATTAGGGGGAGAGATCAAGAGAGAGAGAGGGAGAGAGATAGAGAGAGAGGGGGAGAGAGAGAGAGAGAGAGAGAGAGAGAGAGAGAGAGAGAGAGAGAGAGAGAAGAACAGAACAAGAAACAACAATAACAAATATGAAAAATAAAGAAAACCAAAAGAAAACTATAAAAACCTCCGCAGCAGTTGTACTGAAATATTTAAACCTTACACAATGACACTCACCGAAAGGTATAGATAGTATGCGCTTGGCTAAGAAGTTCACAACATTGCCATCCGGAAGTATAACGGACCAACACACAAAACTGTGTGTATCCATGAACGTTTATAGTCAGGTTAATACAGTTCAGTGAGCATTACTCATAAACGCGGATGGCAAAAAACAATAACAAAGACCTGAGTGACGTCATCTTCGAACTATCTATAGATAGTATGCGCTTGGCTAAGAAGCTCATAACATTGCCATCTGGAAGTATAACGGACCAACACACAAAACCATGTGTAACAGGTTAATACAGTTTAGTGAGAATAACTCATAAACGCGGATGGCAAAAAAAAAAAAAAAAAGAAAAAAAAATCAATAACAAAGACCAGAATGACGTCATCTTCGTTCTATCTATAAACGTTCAAGGTTATAGATAGTATGCGCTTGGCTAAGAAGCTCATAACATTGCCATCCGGAAGTATAAAGGACCAACACACAAATTCTGTGTAACCATGAACTTTTATAGTCTGGTTAATACAGTTTAGTGAGAACAACTCACAAACGCGGATGGCAAAAACAATAACAAAGGCCTGAGTGACGTCATCTTCGAACTATCTATACCGGGGCACTGCTGGAGACACAAGGAGGAGATTGCAAGCAGTCTTGTTCTATGGGAACCACCTGAGCGAACCAGAAGCAGAGGCAGGCAGAATAAAACATACATTGACTGTCTGCTAGATGACACAGGAATGGACAACACCCGGGAGCTGTGTACACTTATGGAGGACAGGACAGAATGGCGAAGACTTGTGGCTCAGGTTGGGCGCCCCAAGGGGCGGCCTAAGTAAGTAAGTAAGTAAGATATAGAGCCATGAAACTGAGGGGCTCCTTCCGTGTGTGAGTGTTCAGTGTTCCGCGAGGACGAGAGACGCATGCGCACAACCAACATGACATTCTCTCTCTAATAACTTTTCCGCCGGTGACGTCACAGACTATGGGTGACGTCCAATCAAGGGACGCTAATCTTCCGCTAATCTCATTCCCTATTATTTCACACCTCTGCACTCTAAAGCAGACCATGGACCACATCCTGTCCGAATGCTCGCTGGGACCTCACTGCACCAATGCTGACCTGAGGGAATGCAACCAGACTGCCCGGGACTGGCTGACTCACTGGCGCGACAAGATATGATGAGTGCAAACTGTCAAGAACAATCTTGAATGGTAAAGAAAGAATTAGAATTTGGGTTATAGCACGCCGGAGAGTAAACAAACAAATAGATCACAGACGGAAAATGCACTTTTAGCTTCTACTGAACAATATCTTCATTTTCAAATTAATGGGGTTTTTTTTTTTTTGGTTTTAATCACGGCTATAAATGCAGAAGATGCCAGAATGATAAGAATTAAAATGCAGTACCACGGTTCTGAACAATTTGTGACCCATCGTCTCAAAACGGTATTATGTCGGAACGAGCCAGATGCTTAAAAGCCGAAATTAATGTTAAAACTGGTCATAAATATAAATTGTTGGCATTAGCACCCTAAAATATGGTATCCATTCTCCTCAATAAAACATACAAACTCTACACAAGTCTGATATTTCTGATTATAAATTCAATTTTCAACATCTTTACCAACCCGACTTAATATCGTTTTGAGGCGAATGGTCACAATGTGTGATGCAATAACTCAAAACGGTATTAGGTCAAAGCGGACATTTTTTCCCTTTAATTTAAATCCAACTTTAAGCTTTACTTCTGGAATACGCTTCAACAGTCGTGACGTCACTTCCCTCGTAATGATACATGGTAATTTAGTAACTGGGTCTAAACTATCAGAACAATGGCGGACGCCCGTATGAAACATTTCTCCGACGAGCATAAAAACGTATCCAGATGGAAAAAAAACAAAACATTATAAATCTGATCATGATTTGACTTTTACACATTCTGATCACAAGACATATGAAAAGTTCGAGCCAGCATGAAGAATAAAAAGTACCGATTTTCTTTGTTTAGAACCAACAATGGCCGCCGTTGCTGGGCGATGTGACATCAGACTATTGAATCCAATTTGAGTGGAAATGTTTGCCTTCATTGTGTAAAGAGAGTTTTGTGTGCTTGATTTCAAAGAACTTTATCATCATCATCATCATCATTGCCTTTTTCATCCTGGGTCAGGGTATAGGCCACAGACAAACAGTTTCCATCCTTCTCTATCCTGAGCTAACTTTTTAAAATCCCATTCCAGGTCTTACCACTTCTCTCAATATCAGCTTCTTTAATTCTTCTCCATGTTCCTCGTGGCCTTCCCCTTGATCAAAGATCAAAGAACTTCACTTTCCTAATAATTCTTGTTAGATATGTCAATTTGAAGCTCAATTTTCTTTTTAAAAATTGAGCTTTATATAGCGCAATATCCACTAAATGTGCTCAAATCGCTTTAAAAGGGGTCCCTGGCCAACAGCAACATTTAACATGAAGGACGGGACATGACGCCTGTTAAGCGATATTACAATTTTTCGGACAAAGACAACGCTGTTAACGGCCAGGTAGGCTACTCATTTTACCCCTGAGTGCAGTGAGAGAATGTGAGTAAAGAGCCTTTTCCAAGGACTCAACTATGCGCTGAGCGCGCGAGGCTCGAACCCAGGACCTTCCGATCCGAAAGCGAGTGTCATACCACTAGACAACATAGCCGCAGTTCATTCCCACATGGTATCATCAATTTGACAGGACGGGTCACATTTTAGAGGCATCACCAAATCAATAAATGATGCAAGAATTGCTTGAGGTCAAGGCCGTTTTTTTCCGGGCCGGAGTTTTAGTGTGGATTGAGGTTCGATTAACGTTGGCGTGCATGCGCAACACACACACACATACACACACACACAGACACAGACACACACACACACACACATACATACACACACAGACACAGACACACACATACATACACACACAAACAGACACACACATACACCCACACACATTCACACCCCCACACACACACATACACACACACACCCACACACACACAGTCACACACATACACACACATACATACACACACAAACAGACACACACATACACCCACACACATATACCACCCCCCCCACACACACACATACACAAACACACACACACACGGACACACACACACATACACCCACACAGACACACACACACCCACACACACACATACACCCTCACACATACACCCCCACACACACACATACACACACACACACACACACACACCCATAACTCACACAGACACATCTCAGTCAGAGTCAATATTGAAATTAAAACAAACAAAAAAAAAACAACAAAAAAACCTCAATGTCGGGCAAATCTCCATTATTATTATTTTTGTTTTGTTTTGTTTGTTTTGTTTTGTTTTTATGCCTTTCCGCCACGACATCATAATAAGATCTCGTCGCCTACGCATTCCACCCACGATGGAATAATAACATAGATAATACATCAAACAATAATATGTCTCATGTAAATGGGAATTACCCGTGTTCCCACAGTGAGAAAATTGGAGGTTAATTAATTATCTTGCACAAGGAAAAAAGGAAAGTGCCCGATCGAAGCGGGGCTAACCCACGCCGGAGACCGACTCCGACGACCCGGCACTGCCGTCCTCTGCCGTCTTCCGGATAAAGCCGTCGGGCATGGACAAAATACTAAAGATAGTTTGCGCTTGGCTAAGAAGCTCATAACATTGCCATCCGGAAGTATAGATAGTATGCAGATGACGTCACTCAGGCCTTTGTTATTGTTTTTGCCATCCGCGTTTGTGAGTTGTTCTCACTAAACTGTATTAACAAGACTATAAAAGTTCATGGTTACACAGAGTTTGTGTGTTGGTCCGTTATACTTCCGGATGGCAATGTTGTAAACTCCTTGGCCAAGCGCATTCTATCTATAACGGACCAACACACAAAACTGTGTGTATCCATGAACGTTTATAGTCGGGTTACTCATAAACGCGGATGGCAAAAAACAAAAACAAAGACCTGAGTGACGTCATCTTCCAACTATCTTACTAAGAATAAAGAGAAGAGCCGCGAGACCTACCCATACTAAGCACGAAAAAAAAAAAAATAAATAATTCAAACGACAGAGGACGTCGGGTCCTTGGTATGAGTAGGTCTAGCGGCTCTTCTCTTTATTCTTAGTATTTTGTCCGTGCCCGACGTCTTTATCCGGAAGACGGTAATAATAATAATAATAATAACAATAATAATAAAAAATAATAATAATAATAATTAATAATAATAATAATAATAATAATAATACACATTTATATAGCGCTCATTCTCGTGTAAAACACAAGCTCTGGGCACGTTAGAGGACGGAAAAACCCATAATATTTGAAAATTTGACCAGAAAACTCGTCTTTTATATCAATCGCTTTAAATACATATTATTGGTGTGAAATTAGGTATAAAAGACAGCTGATTAGTAATTGGATTCAATAGTCTGATGTCACGTCGCCCAGCAACGGCGGCTATAGTGGTTCTAAACAAAGAAAATCGGTGCTCTTTTATTCTTCATGCTGGCTCGAACTTTTCATAGACGTCTATGTCTTGTGATCAGAATGTATAAAAGTCAAAACATGATCAGATTTATAATGTTTTTCTCCTCTGGATACACTTTTATGCTCGTCCGAGAAATATTTCATAAGGGCGTCCGTCATTGTTCCGATAGTTTAGCACCAGTTACTAAATTACCATTCGTCATTACGAGGGAAGTGACGTTACGACTGTTGACGCGTATTGAAAGTAATCTTTAGGTGCGCGTGAATACACATCCAACGTTTTTAGTTTTGTGTCAAATTATTGTCATTCAAGCAGAAAGAGAAAGATACAAATTATGTTGAATAGAAGTACTATAGATAGTTCGAAGATGACGTCACTCAGGCTTTTGTTATTGTTTTTGCCATCCGCGTTTGTTAGTTGTTCTCACTAAACTGTATTAACCAGACTATAAAAGTTCATGGTTACACAGAGTTTGTGTGTTGGTCGGTTATACTTCCGGATGGCAATGTTGTGAACTCCTTGGCCAAGCGCATTCTATCTATAGTTCATTCCACAACACGTGTGCTCGCGTTGACGTGGATATCTTCAATACCTTCTGGTGGATTTTAATGACAATACGCTTCAACAGTCGTAACGTCACTTCCTTCCGAATGACGCATGGTAACTTAGTAACACTGGCTCTAAACTATCGGAACAATGGCGGACGCCCTTATGAAATATTTCTCCGACGAGCATAAAAGCGTATCCAGAAGAAAAAAACATTATGAATCTGATCATGTTTTGACTTTTACACATTCTGACCACAAGGCATATGAAAAGTTCTAGCCAGCACGAAGAGTAAAAAGTAATGATTTTCTTTGTTTAGAACCACGATGGCCGCCGTTGCTGGGCGACGTGACATCAGACTATTGAATCCAATTGTCTCGTACACTCGAATTGTTAGTGACATTAAGCCGATCTTTTGTCATCGGTTACAGTACCATACTTTAGAATTGTTCTTCTTTACGGTATATTAAAAAAACGAAGGGTCTGGGATGAGTGAACATTTTGATGTTTTACAATACGGTGTTATAGATAGAATGCGCTTGGCCAAGGAGTTCACAACATTGCCATCCGGAAGTATAACGGACCAACACACAAACTCTGTGTAACCATGAACTTTTATAGTCTGGTTAATACAGTTTAGTGAGAACAACTCACAAACGCGGATGGCAAAAACAATAACAAAGGCCTGAGTGACGTCATCTTCGTACTATCTATACCGTGGCCTTCGTAAAGTTATGGCCTGATACCGTGGCCTTCGTAAAGTTATGGCCTGACACTGACCAACAACTGACGTCAAAATGCAAGTCTTTGGCCACAAGAGAAAACAAATCGTGAGTTGTATTCAACAGTTCAACCAATGGGACCACTCGTTTCCATGAGCACTACTAACGACAGCTCACTAGGCGGTGCAAAAACCAAATAATGACGTCAAAATGCCAGTCCTTTTGGGTTTCAGTGTCAGGCTATAACTTAACGATGGCTACGGTTATACACAGTGAATTCTGTTGTGATAACGATCGCTAAACTCGCCCACAGGCTTGACCAGAGGTTGCCCATTTCATGAGATTCGTGTGCACTACTCACTTGAGTTCGAAGTAACACAGCAAGATGTACACATTATACACACCTGACGTAAACAATTGGATTCAATAGTCTGATGTCACATCGCCCAGCAACGGCGGCCATCGTGGTTCTAAACAAAGAAAATCTGTACTTTTTATTCTTCATCCCGGCTAGAACTTTTCATATGTCTTGTGATCAGAATGTGAAAAAGTCAAAACATGATCAGATTTATAATGGGTTTTTTTTTCTCCTCTGGATACGCTTTTATGCTCGTCGGAGAAATATTTCATAAGGGCGTCCGCCATTGTTCCGATAGTTTAGAGCCAGTTACTAAGTTACCATGCGCCATTACGAGGGAAGTGACGTTACGACTGTTGAAGCGTATTGCTACAATTTAATATTTGAAAGCCAGAGGCGTAGCTTCCCGTTGTGAATTCTACATTCATAAAAACTGATAAAAAATATGGATTAAACATGCACTTGTCACAGAGGAAAATTTGCACGGATTTCTCCAGAGAGGCGAAGCGCGGAATTCTTTTTCAAGGCATACGGCACATAACAATATTATGGCTTACAACCAGGAACTCAATAGGGGAGAGGTCAAAATAATAGAATGTTTCTGTCATCTTAATGAACCAGTAGATTATTGACCAATCAAAACATGGAATTTGTGACACACCCTCCCACGTGCTCGGACAAGCATTGTTGTTTGTTTATAAACAGTAACGTGAATGAAAACAACCTCTCTCTGACCATTGTTTTTTTTTTTTTTATACCACCAAATGGGTGACTAGTTATCACACGATTTTCTCGATCATATTATTATAAACGTTTAAATTTACGCATAGTTTCCTGTGTTAGTTCTATATATAGAATGCGCTTGGCCAAGGAGTTCACAACATTGCCATCCGGAAGTATAACGGACCAACACACAAACTCTGTGTAACCATGAACTTTTATAGTCTGGTTAATACAGTTTAGTGAGAACAACTCACAAACGCGGATGGCAAAAACAATAACAAAGGCCTGAGTGACGTCATCTGCATACTATCTATTGATCAAGCAAGCGGTAGAACAGTGGTTATTTTACTTAAACACATACCATCGATAGTAAAAGCTGTGTAGTTTGCTGTGTCTACCAATCACTGCCATTGTCTACATTATGACGATTGTCCGAGAGGCGTGGTTATCTACCGGTCTATTATGCATCTCTTGTATTTGAAAACTGTGGTTCCTTTGAAAGGTTATAATATACTGTACATAACTAACATGGAATCTGGTGTTAAAGAAGTTTACATTCAGTGATATCTATTCACATTAATACATTCAAAGAACCCCCCCCCCCCCTTTTTTTTTTTTTCCAGCGAACATAATTCTTGAATGGCGAACACGTAGCGTAATCGATGAGTGACCAGTTTCCTATTTGAACCAATTCCCCATTGTCTTTCGTTTTCTTGGGTGCTTTAATTATTGTAATTCTAGAACTTTTTACTATCCCATTTTCTTCCTTTTTAGTGGCGCTGCATGATATGACCTTAACGTGTTGCAAGCGCCGTAAAACAATAATAATAATAATAATAATAATAATAATAAATAATAATAATAGATCTTTATTGTCCATAAATATGGCAATTTGTCATTTAGTTACACTTGTCATAACGTTATATGATAACTATAACATTGAACAGACACCTCACTCCTACCATCTCTCTCCTCCTCTCTCTCTCTCTCTCTCTCTCTCTCCCCTCTCTCTCTCTCTCTTCCTCTCTTTCTTTCACGCATGCAACATACACAACATTAACATTTTCATTTCATTTTCAATTCGTTACATTCTTGGCAATTCAACACCAAATATTATCATCACTATCAATTGGTCACTTCATCTAGCCTAACATTAAACAAATTAATCAGTCAATCAGTCAACGCATCAATCCTTGGTTTTGCTGTACCATATGAAATATTCAACATTTTTATTGCTGATGGAACGAACGTTGATTTATACTTGTTAGTTCCACATTTAATCTGACAAAAACTTCTCCCAGATGGCAAAAGATCAAATTCATGGTATAAAATATGTTTTTTTATTGTTGGTAATTGAGAATGCTTTCCTTTCTATTGCTTTTCCATGAATTCTTTCTACTTCATCAACAGGATGGTTTATTATTTTTGATGCCTCTTTGTAATTCTAAATCATCATACAACGCTTTATATAATATTAAGCGAAGGATAGGTCTTCAATCAACAAATCGCGAAATAAGATGAAATTAAAAACAAACAGACAAACAGACGACGCGCCACCGTAAATAGCCTTCAACAGTCGTAACGTCACTTCCCTCGTAATGACGCATGTTAACTTAGTAACTGGCTCTAAACTATCGGAATAATGGCGGACGCCCTTATGAAATATTTCTCCGACGATCATAAAAGCGTATCCAGAGGAAAAAAAAACCCATTATAAATCTGATCTTGTTTTGACTTTTACACATTCTGATCACAAGACATATGAAAAGTTCTAGCCAGCATGAAGGATAAAAAGTGCCGATTTTCTTTGTTGAGAACCACGATGGCCGCCGTTGCTGGGCGACGTGACATCAGACTATTGAATCCAATTTTGATGTAACATTGCGCTCCGTCCATTAGACACACGAGACACGCGTCAAATCGTAGCCATCTTTAAGTTATAGCTTGACACTGAAGCCATCGTTATGTTATAGCCTGACACTGAAATCCAAAAGGACTGGCAGTTTGACGTCATTATTTGGTTTTTGCACCGCTTAGTGAATTGTCGTAAGTAGAGCTCATGGAAACAAGTTATTTCATTGGTTGAACTATTGAATACAACTCACGATTTGTTTTCTTTTGTGGCAAAAGACTGGCATTTTGACATCATTTTTTGGTCAGTGTCAGGCTATAACTTTACGAGGGCCACGATCAAATACTATATTTTGACCCAAGTTGACCAGACAGAGCGATCATAAGACTGGCGCATTCTTACACAAAACAAACACTTAAAAAAAAAAAAAAATTAGGCCAGAAAACTCGTCCGTCAAATAATGTCGGTTGACTGAAATACTGAAATGATCCTCATCTTGGTAAAAAACTCTTCAAAACTGTGTGTTGACTTTGCAGACCCGTCTTTCAAATTATATCGACCTAAGTTCCGGCTTTGAGCGTAGCCTTCGTAAAGTTATAGCCTGACACTGACCAAAAAATGACGTCAAAATGCCAGTCTTTTTCCACAAAAGAAAACAAATCGTGAGTTGTATTCACTTGTTCAACCAATGAAATAACTTGTTTCAATGCGCTCTACTAACGACAACTCACTAAGCGGTGCAAAAACAAAATAATGACGTCAAAATGCCAGTCCTTTTGGATTTCAGTTTCAGGCTATGGCTACGGGTTGAGCGTGTTTTTTTTTTTGTTTTTTTTTTTTTTGTTTTTTTTTTTTTTTTGCATGATGATGAGGGTCGTTCTAACATTCTCCATACCAACTATAGGAAAATCGTCACACTCGTAACGATACAACCAGCATTTTTCTAATTCAAACTTCTTTAAGTACATCATAAAATTAATGAAAATGAACACAGTGTGTTGTAGAGCATGTTTTACTAAAGAAATTATGTATCGAAAGAATTTTACAGCTATTATGCCTGAGTGATAAAATATATGTTTGTGTTAGTTGGGTGTGAAGTTTTGGGGAAAATCCTGAAAATGTCTGGTAAGGAGAGACTTAACTCACTCAATCCTAGAGATTTTTGCTACTTTTCAAAATTGGAGAAAAATGTATTAAAAATGAGCATGTGCATAGATAGTTTTATTCAACTACCATTAACATGTAAAAACTAAAAACATTAGCTTTGATACTAATACTACGCCTATAATTTGTCTCAGAAAAAAAAGTAATAAATAGGCATGGAGTAAAAGTAACCCCTGGTTATAGATAGTATGCGCTTGGCTTAGAAGCTCACAACATTGCCATCCGGAAGTATAACGGACCAACACACAAAACTATGTGTAGCCTTGAACGTTTATAGTCTGGTTAATACAGTTTAGTGAGAATTACTCATAAACGTGGATGGCAAAAAAACACAAAACAATAACAACGACCTGAGTGACGTCAACTTCTTTCTATCTATAGATAGTTCGAAGATGACGTCACTCAGGTCTTTGTTATTGTGTTTTGCCATCCGCGTTTATGAGTAAAGCTCACTGAACTGTATTAACCTGACTATAAACGTTCATGGATACACACAATTTTGTGTGTTGGTCCGTTATACTTCCGGATGGCAATGTTGTGAGCTTCTTGGCCAAGCGCATACTATCTATAGTCTGGTTAATACAGTTTAGTGAGAATTGCTCATAAACGTGGATGGCAAAAAAAACAAAAACCTATAACAACGACCTGAGTGACGTCAACTTCGTTCTATCTATAGATAGTATGCAGATGACGTCACTCAGGCCTTTGTTATTGTTTTTGTCATCCGCGTTTATGAGTAATGCTCACTGAACTGTATTAACCTGACTATAAACGTTCATGGATACACACAGTTTTATGTGTTGGTCCGTTATACTTCCGGATGGCAATGTTATGAGCTTCTTAGCCAAGCGCATACTATCTATAGTCTGGTTAATACAGTTTAGTGAGAATTGCTCATAAACGTGGATGGCAAAAAAACAAAACAAAAACCTATAACAACGACCTGAGTGACGTCAACTTCGTTCTATCTATAGATAGTATGCAGATGACGTCACTCAGGCCTTTGTTATTGTTTTTGCCATCCGCGTTTGTGAGTTGTTCTCACTAAACTGTATTAACCCGACTATAAACGTTCATGGATACACACAGTTTTGTGTGTTGGTCCGTTATACTTCCGGATGGCAATGTTATGAGCTTCTTAGCCAAGCGCATACTATCTATACTACGGATATAGTCGGTGTTAGGGTTGAATGAGTTTATCGAGCGATCTTCGAAGGACGAATACATGACCCTCAAACTGCCAATAATTCTAATACCTGGGACTTCCAGAGGAAGTCCTGGGTTTGAGAGCTTTAGTCAAGATGAGAGGATCATTTCTATCGATCGATATTTGAAGAGAACGAGAGGAGGGGGGAGGGGAGAGAGAGAGAGAGAGAGAGAGAGAGAGAGAGAGAGAGAGAGGGGGGGGGGGGGGAGGAGAGTGGAGGGAAAGGGGGAGAGGGAGAGGAAGAGGGAGAGAGACAAACACAGAGAGAAAAGGAGAGAGAACGAGAGACATCGAGAGAGGGTGCGTGAATGTGTGTGTGTGTGTGTGTGTGTGTGTGTGTGTGTGTCTGTCTGTCTGTTCAGTGAGGGAGAGAGAAAGGAGGAAGCGAGATGGAGTAATGGAGCGTGAGAGGGGAAGAGAGTGGAGGGGGGTAGAGAAGAGGGAAAGGAGGCAGCAAAGGAGATAGAGAGAGAGAGAGAGGGGAGAGAGAGAGAGTGAGAGAGAGAGAGACAGAGAGAGGGAAATAGAGAAAGAGAGAGAAAAAGAGAGAGAAAGAGAGAGAGAGAAAAAGAAAGAGAGAGGGAGAGAAATAGCGCAAAAGAGAGAGAAATAGAGAAAGAGAGAGAAAGAGAAATAGAGAAAGAGAGAGAAAGAGAGAGAGAGAAAGAGAGAAATAGGGAAAGAGAGGGAGAGAGAGAGAGAGGGGGGGGGGGAACGAGAAATAGAGAAAGAGAGAGAGAAATAGAGAAAGAGAGATAGAGAGAAATAGGGAAAGAGATAGAGAAATAGAGAAAGAAAGAAAGAAAGAGAGAGAGAGAGAGAGAGAGAGAGAGAGAGAGAGAGAGAGAGGGGAGAGAGAGAGAGAAATAGAGAAAGAGAAAGAGAGAGAGAGAGAGAGAGAGAAGAGAAGAGAGAGAGAGAGAGAGAGAGAGAATAGAGAGAAGAGAAAAGAGAGAGAGAGAGAGAGAGAGAGAGAGAGAGAGAGAGAGAGAGAGAGAGAGTTGTTGTGTAACACAGTGCGTCAACGAGCAAAACAAACAAATCGTCAGGCGCGATCTGTTATTGCTAACGTTTCTATTTTCAGCTGTTTTGCCTGAACGCCAGCCGACTAACCCACATCGCTGGATTCATCTCCCTTTTGACCCCTGATCACGCATGCGCAGAGACTTGTTTATGTACGAACTTAATTTATTCGGATTTGGCGATAAGGTAATCTGACAGGTCATTCGTTTGACCTAGATATGACCTGAGGTTCATCCAGTTTGTTTCACTTTTCACCCTAGAAGGTCAAATTCTTCAAAATAATGTGTAGTTTTGACACTCAACTTTTATTGCGATTTAGCGGGGAGGAAAAGATCGGGTCTTATATTATTTATTTATTTATTATTCCTTGGGTTTGTTGTTTTGTCCCCCCCCCCCCCGTTCTCTTCGGGGAGGTAGGGGTGTTATATTTGTTTTCTTTAAAAAGAGCATTGATTAATTTAATGTTATTTTAATTATCGTCAAAGCACATTGTTCACGTTTCGTGTCAGAGAATAAAAAAAGAAAAAATATAATAGTTTTGCTTTGTATGTCAATCGGTCTTTTATTCATCAATTGTTTTATCTTAAAATTATATTCTGTTCATTTTATTTGATAAGGTAGAAGTAGAAAATTGAAACCACTCCTCTTATCAAACTATGGGTTACTTTCGTTATCTAAAGACCAAAAATCAATAAAATAGCTACTGGCTTCATTAAAAAAAAAAAAACCCGAAAAAAACCCCCAAAAAACCACCAAAAAACAAAAACAAAAGAAAAAAAATAAAAATGACCAAAAAAACAAAACAAAAACAAAACAAAAAACAACCCAAAAAAAAAAACTCCTCAAAGGGTTGGGGAAGATTAATGTATAATAACCTTTTTCGTTATGATGCGAAATAAAAGTCATTTTTGCCTCTGAACTCCGAACGGAAAATGTAGGATCAAGGAACGACTGTGATGTAATCAGTTTCCAAAAATAGCACCGGTTTGTACAGTGAGGCTCTGTCGGGGTGTGCAAAGCCTCGAGCGTTGAAGAGGTTTCCGTGTTCTGTTTGATAAATCGATATAATAAATACTACACCAATTTTTGCCCCTGACAAAATCTATATTTAAACTGACATTCCCTGACAACCAACGTTCACGATTATCATAAATGTGGTTATGTGGTCTTGTGGTATGACACTCGCTTTCGGATTGGAAGGTCCTGGGTTCGAGCCTCGCGCTCGGCGCATAGTTGAGTCCTTGGAAAAGGCTCTTCCCTCACTTTCTCTCACCGTACTCAGGTGTAAAATGAGTACCTGGCCGTTAACAGCGTTGTCTTTGTCCGAAAAATTGTATTATCGCCTAACAGGCGGCATGTCCCGTCCTACATGTTAAATGTTGCAGTTGACCAGGGACCTCTTGTAAAGCGCTTTGAGCACCTTTAGTGGATATTGCGCTATATAAAGCTCAATTTTTTAAAATTTATTTATAAACGGCCTGTTTCCGAGCCCTCGTAGTGTAAAAAAAAAAAATTTAATTGAAATCTTTCTATAAAATAAATAAATAAATAAAGAAAGAAAAATCAAAGCGATATGGGACGCAATCATTGAACGGATGGGTGATTATGATAGATTGATATAACAGGATTTATTTTGCTCCAGGCGTTGAGTCCTTGGGTAAGCCACTTGACAGACATAGCCCAAGGCAAACCGGGTATGATGGGATACCTACCGGATGATCTAAGGGGACACAAAATGTGACCCATCGTCTCAAAACGGTATTATGTCGGAACGAACCAGATGCTTAAAAGCTGAATTTAATGTTAAAACTGGTCAAAAATATAAATTGTTGGCATTAGCACCCTAAAATATGGTATCCATTCTCCTCAATAAAACATACAAACTCAACACAAGTCTGATATTTCTGGCTATAAATTCAATTTTCAACATCTTAACCAACCCGACTTAATACCGTTTTGAGGCGAAGGGTCACAAATAATAAATGTGTTTTACAGCAGAATTGGACCTTGCGTAGGATAATAGATAATAAATAATTGAGCTTTTTATAGCGCAATATCCACTAAAATGTGCTCAAAACGCTTTACAAGGGGTCCCTGGTCAACAGCAACATTTAACATGTAGGACGGCGGAACATGACGCCTGTTAGGCGATATTACAATTTTTCGGACAAAGACAATGCTGTTAACGGTCAGGTACTCATTTTATACCTGAGTACGGTGAGAGAATGTGAGTAAAGTGCCTTTTCCAAGGACTCAACTATGCGCCGAGCGAGAGGCTCGAACCCAGGACCTTCCGATCCGAAAGCGAGTGTCATACCACTAGACCACATAGCCCCACAATGAATAATGAAATCTGAAGAAATATTATTATGTCGGTATTGCGAAGTGTGTTGATCATAGCAAAACTTTGACAAAATGTTCGCCGTTGCTCTGAATTGGGTGAGAAATGATTAATAATCATATTATTTTACTCAATCTTCCTTTTCTTAGGTGCTTATAACCTTAACGCTCTCTCTCTCTCCCTCTCTCTCTCTCTCTCTCTCTCTCTCTCTCTCTCTCTCTCTCTTTCGTTCTCTCTCTCTCTCTCTCTCTTCACCTCCGACACCCAAACTCATCCCAAAGAAGAATACACGTGGAAAAAGAGGGTGGGGGGGGGGGGTGAAAGGATAGGGAAAAGTCGTTTGGGGCTTAGAAGAGAGAGAGAGGGGAGAGAGAGAGAGAGAGAGAGAGAGAGAGAGAGAGAGGGGGGGGGGGGTCGAATAATCACGTGAATATTAATTTCATTAACAATGAGTAAGGGTATAAATATCATCTTCTAACATCCATCACCCTCCCCAATCTCCCATCCAGAACACACATTCACATTCGCTCCATTCCATCCTATAACTATAACCCTTCACCTCTTCCACAATCTTTGACCAAAATAAAGAAAAAGATGACAGACAGCCTCACAACCTTACCAACAATGTAAATAAAATTCGACGGTCTCTCTCATTCAATACAATCAACGTGAGTGGGCGTTTTGTCGACGTCCGTCTGGTTGAAAATTCAAATAAAATAAAATGTTATCGGCAATTGTTGCCAAGGGAGGTAAACAAATATTTTTTTACTCGTACACACAATTAACGGAGTAGCTTTTCTTGAATTTCGACACAGCTGAAGCAAAGACTTGTGAAAAAGGATAAGACCACAACTGAAACTTTTTATTTCTTCATTTAAACGCTTTCTTTTCGCATAATATAAGGGATATAAAAAGAAAGAATCAAGTTAGTGAAGAGTCACAATGACAATCACAAGTCTGCCTTCAACCTACCCGGGGCGGGACTGCGCAAAGAAAAATTGACATCCGTTGAACATTCTTTGTAAACTAAAACATAATATGACCTTTGAAAGCTGACTATCTATAGAACGAAGTAGACGTCACTTAGGTCTTTGTTATTGTTTTTGCCACCCATGTTTATGAGTAATTAACCAGACTTAAATCAAATACTATAAACGTTCAAGGTTTACACATAGTTTTGTGTGTTGGTCTATGATATTTCCGGATGGCAATGTTGTGAGTTTCTTAGTCAAAAAAAAAAAAAAGTCAAGCATACAATTTCGTCATTCCTCTTCTGTTTTTGTTCTATATTTTTCTTACAGTTACCCTGAAAACAAAAGAAAAGAATATGACATTATAATTAGGAAATAAAGCGCTTCATACCTAGCAGACTAAAGTTTAAAATTTTAAGAGTAACTTCCCCTTCGTTGAAAACGAAAGTTGACGAAACAAGGTGAACTTAGTGTTTCAGTCTGATAAAAACACTAGAAAAGTGAAGGAAAAAAATAACAACCAAAAGTTGAACCAGTCGTTTACATTTCCAATACATAAAATTGTAAAGATGAGGCTGTTTTCAAAAATTCGAGAAACTTACATCAAAATAATGACCCCATTATGGGTGAGGAAAGTGTACCTTGTCGTGGGGTCAACCATTTTCCTGGGAATTTTCTACCGTCCTTTTATCAAGTCCATTTTCTTTCCAAGAAGTCATTTGACAGAAGAAGAGTTGAGATATTATGATCTCGAAAACATTTATGCTGGTACGATATTTGTATATTGTAATTGCCGTATCAGTATCAAAACAATAAGGGCTGCCTGAAGCCGGTGATCGTATACTAACGAAAGAGTGAAAATGGAAAGGCTTCCTATGGGAACATAACAGCAGACAATTTACGTTTCGGGTACAAACAGTACACAAATAAACGTGGAAAACAAATAAAATATAATGAAAAATAACTTGTATCGTCTGTACTCAATGGTGGTTGCATTATGAATGATACAAGTTATTTTGCATTTTATTTTATTTTATTTGTTTTCCACATTAATTTGTGTATTGTTGTGCTGACGAAGGGTTTGTACCCGAAACGTCCATTGTCTGTTTTGTTCCCATACGAAGCCTCTCCATTTTTTCACTCTTTCGTTAGTAAATTCACGATCACCGGCTTCAGGCAGCTCCTACCATTTTCTAATCTGAAAAGGTGTGGATGTATGAAACAGTGCAAGGCAAAGCAGATAGAAAATAGAAGGAAAAAAATCAGCTAAATAAAAATCAACTAACTATTTCCTCGAACTACGGTTTCCACAAACTTTTTTGCATGTTCCGAAAGGTTCGGAGACTCTGTGCCGGAGTGATGATAGGTTGTTCAAGTCTATTGACCAGTGATTCATATGATTCAATTTCCCATAGTGGGCAGGGAGGCACTTACTTTGTCTTCTATCCCCCTATATCTGGGTGGGGTTCCTGACCTCCCATAGTGGGCAGGGAGGTACTTACTATGTCTTCTATCCCCCTATATTTGTTTTCTAATTTGCTTTCTGTCTTTGTCTTGGAATGAGATTACTTGGTTTTGCCCTAGACCTAGTTCTTGGCTGAGAAGGGTACAGTGAAATGCATAGTTATTGTTTTGGGAGATGTTTTTTTTTTCTCTTGTAAATCATCTCTCTGTTATGTATTTTGTTTGTTATTTTGAATGGATAATGTAAGCATTTGAGTGTATTCCTCTTAGTGGGATCTTGCAGCTGGTGTATGGGTGAGACACGTTTAGGTGATCTCCAACTAAGCACATTGATGGTGTGCTCTTGGAATCTACACCTGTTCCCTATTTCAACCATGCCCCCTTATGTCTTACTTTTCCCCTCAAGTTCTTTTTATTGTACATCTAGAATCTTTTTACTATCCAATTTTCTTCCTTTTTACGCTGATATGACCTAAATGTGTTGCAAGCGCCATAAAACCCTTAAAAACAAACAAAACAAATGATTCAATTAGATGGTTCTGAATCTGAATCTGAATTTCTTCTGGAAGTCGACTGAATTCTGAGTATTTGTATTCAAGGGCGGGGAGGGTTGTTGAATGTGACAGTCATTGTAGTATAAGCTGTTTAGGCTGAAGAATTTTGATAATCGTCGCTTGAAGATCTCTATAACATGAAAATTGGATTCAAATTTTATGTTATTCTGTTATGAACCTGGTAAAAAAAAAAGAAAAAAAAAGGGATCCATACGACAAAATTTGGCCTGAGAATGTGAAATAAGAGTTATTTTTCCTGTAATAGTTATATGTATAATCTGTAACACAAGTGTAGAGAGTTACGCGTTGACAACTTTCAAATCTCACTTTAAGTTAAAGTTTTATCTTTTTACGTCATAATGTTGCAAAAATACTATTATATTTTGTTTTTGTTAAATTGAATTCGTATCACTTTTCCATCAAACTTATCTTACTATAACATGTTTTGTCTTATATCACTATAAAGCGCTTAGAGCCTGTGACAACGGGGTAAAGTGCTATATAAATGCCATGTATTATTATTATTATTATTATTATTATTATTATTATTATTATTATTATTATTATTATTATTATTATTATTATTATTATTATTATTATTATTATTATTATTATTATTATTATTATTATTATTATTATCATCAATATTCAATATTATCATGATATTAACTTTTTTTTCTATTTCTATTCTTCCTATATATTTCCAGTGAAGAAAAAGAAAGAAGCACTGGCAGCCTTACAACAGACAAAGAGTGAACCTGGAGTCCCCAACACGAGAAATCATCAATCATCTTCCACTACACACTGACACTAACAACAACACAGACAAAGAATGAACATGGAGTCCCCGAAACGAGAAATCATCAATCATCTTCCACTACACACTGACACTAACAACAACACAGACAAAGAATGAACCTGGAGTCCCTGACACGAGAAATCATCAATCATCTTCCACTACACACTGACACTAACAACAACAGACAAAGAGTGAACCTGGAGTTCCTGACACGAGAAATCATCAATCATCTTCCACTACACACTGACACTAACAACAACAGACAAAGAATGAACCTGGAGTCCACAACACGAGAAATCATCAATCATCTTCCACTACACACTGACACTAACAACAACACAGACAAAGAGTGAACCTGGAGTCCCTGACACTAGAAATCATCTTTCATCTTCCACTACACACTGACACTAACAACAACAGACAAAGAATGAACCTGGAGTCCACGACACGAGAAATCATCAATCATCTTCCACTACACACTGACACTAACAACAACACAGACAAAGAATGAACCTGGAGTCCCTGACACGAGAAATCATCTTTCATCTTCCACTACACACTGACACTAACAACAACACAGACAAAGAATGAACCTGGAGTCCCTGACACGAGAAATCATCTTTCATCTTCCACTACACACTGACAATCTTATAAATTATAAATACACGGGTAGAATGGTTTCAAATAATAGACAGCACGATGGAAATGGAAGGAAGGCAACATCTGAGGAAATGATTTTCAAAAACCTGCTAAGTCTTTGTTTTCATCTCTCACAGAAAACTGCTATTACAGTAGAACCTCATTATAACAGATCTGGATATAACATGCAACCAGTTATAACAGGGGTTTTTAAAATCCCCATATTTTTTTCTTCTCTCTATTTGCCTTTATTAGAATTTATCGGCTATAGCAGGGACTTTTAACAGCCTAATTGGATATGACAGGGTTGCTGAAACCCACTTAATATCTCCATGTACAATGAATACGCTTCAACAGTCGTAATGTCACTTCCCTCGTAATGACGCATGGTAACTTAGTAACGGGCTCTAAACTATCGGAACAATGGCGGACGCCCTTATGAAATATTTCTCTGACGAGCATAAAAGCATATCCAGAGGAAAAAAAATCATTATAAATCTGATCATGTTTTGACTTTTACACATTCTGATCACAAGACATATGAAAAGTTCTCGCCAGCGTGAAAAATAAAAAGTACCAATTTTCTTTGTGGCCGTTGCTGGGCAACGTGATATCAGACTATTGAATCCAATTAGTCCATATTATGCTAAGTATGCCTACAGCTATAGGCAATGGAGTGCTAGGGTAGGCCTGGTTCGTGAATACTCTCTCTCTCTCTCCTTCTTTCTCCCCCCTCTCTCTCTCTCCCCCCTCCCCCCCCCCCTCTCTCTGTCTCCCTCTCTCTTTGTCTCTCTCTCTCTCCCTCCCTCTAGGGAACTATCTCAACACAGAATGAACAAAAATGAATATAATAGCTTCAAAAAAGAACAAAATCCCAAACACGGAATGTTTCAGGATCAAAACCCTTCTTCAGACCAAATAAAAAAGCCCAGATAGACTGCAGTAATGTATTATTTTTATTGTTTTTTTTTAATGGCTGAAGAAGGGTTTTGATCCCGAAATGTTCCGCGTTTGGTATTTTGTTCTTTATTCATTTATTTTTTTAAAAAGCTGTTATATTCATTTTTGCTCTTTACTTAAATAGTATAGCGAGGTCTGTGAAAATAGTTCGTTATACGTTATATCTAGATCCATCCAAAGATACGTCATAATTTTACATTGAACAACTAAGAGGGATAATCATGAAAACCTTGTATGTAACTAATATATTACCAGTTGTGAATTTTTATATTTTTTTTTTGGTGTGAATAGTCATGAACTTAACCATACAGAGATGATGGAGTCAATGTTAGTCCAAGCATAAGGTGTGAATTTGAGCAAAGGCGATGATTCTTTATTTTTATTATTTATTTATTTTCAAAAATTCAATGCTAAATCTGAGAGTTTCTGGGTGGAGCCCTCTTACCTCCAATGGTGGGCAGGAGGTCACTTGCTGTCTTCTATCCCCTAATATCTGTTTTCTGATTTGCTTTCTGTCTTTCTCTTGGAATGAGATTGCTTGGTTTTGTCCTGGTCCTTGCTGGAGTCCTTGGCTTACACTTAGAGGGACTGGGTGGGGTTCCTACCTCCCATAGTGGGCAGGGAGCTACTTACTGTGTCTTCTGTCCCCCTATATCTGTTTTCCAACATGCTTTGTTGTCTTGGAATGAGATTACTTGGTTTTGTCCTGACCCTGGCTGGGAGGGAAACATAGTTATTGTTTTGGGAGATGATATTTTTTCCCTTGTAAATCATCTCTCTGTTTTGTATTATTATGTTTGTTATTTTGAATGTATAGTGTAAGAATTTGAGTGTATTCCTCTTTCTTGGATTTTGTGCTTGTGTCGTGATGAGACTTATAGGTGATCTCAAACGAAGTACATTGGTGATATGCTCTTGGAATCTACATCTGATCCCTATTTGTTCCCAGTTCCCCTTTGTCTTACTTTCTCTTGGGTGCTTTAATTGTAATTCTAGAACTTTTTACTTTCCCATTTTCTTCCTTTTTACTGTGCTGATATAACCTAAATGTGTTGCAAGCGCCGTAAAATCCTTAAAAACAACAAACAAACACACTTAGAGGGAAACAGTCAAATGTATTGTATTAGTTTTGGTAGATGATTTTTTTCCTTATAAATAATCTCTCTGTTATGTAATTTTAGTTATATGTTCTGTTTTGAATATATTATGTGAACATAATTTGACTGTAATCCTCTGAGTGGGATTCTGTGCTGGTGTCTGGATGAGACTTTTAGGTGATCTCAAACTAAGTACTTTGATAATACACAAAATCTACTTCTGTTCCCTATTTGGAATGTCTGTTTGAATAATGTTGATATGTGATGGAATGTCTGTTTGAATAATGTTGATATGTGATGGAATGAATGTCTGAATAATGTTGATATGTGATGGAATGTCTGTTTGAATAATGTTGATATGTGATGGAATGTCTGTTTGAATAATGTTGATATGTGATGGAATGTCTGTTTGAATAATGTTGATATGTGATGGAATGTCCGTATGAATAATGTTGATATGTGATGGAATGTCTGTTTGAATAATGTTGATATGTGATGGAATGTCTGTTTGAATAATGTTGATATGTGATGGAATGTTTGTTTGAATAATGTTGATATGTGATGGAATGTCTGTTTGAATAATGTTGATATGTGATGGAATGTCTGTTTGAATAATGTTGATATGTGATGGACTGTCTGTTTGAATAATGTTGATATGTTTTTTTTATTTGTTTGTTTTTAAGGGTTTTACGGCGCTTGCAACACATTTAGGTTATATCAGCGCCAGTAAAAAGGAAGAAAATGGGATAGTAAAAAGTTCTAGAATTACAAATAAAGCACCCAAGAAAAAGTAAGACATAGGGGAACTGGAAACAAATAGGGATCAGATGTAGATTCCAAGAGCACACTATCAAAGTACTTAGTTTGAGACCACCTATAACTCTCATCCGGACACAAGAGGAATACACTCAAATGCTTACATTATACATTCAAAATAACAAATATAATAATACATAACAGAGAGATGATTTACAAGGAAAAAAATATAATCTCCCAAAACAATAACTATGCATTTGACTGTTTCCCTCCCTGGTAGGACTCCGGCCAGGGCCAGGACAAAACCAAGTAATCTCATTCCAAGACAAAGACAGAAAGCATGTTGGAAAACAGATATAAGGGGATAGAAGACACAGTATGTACCCCCCTGCCCACTATGGAGGTCAGGAACCCCACCCAGATGTTGATATGTGATGGAATGTCTGTTTGAATAATGTTGATATGTGATGGACTGTCTGTTTGAATAATGTTGATATGTGATGGAATGTCTGTTTGAATAAGGTTGATATGTGATGGAATGTCTGTTTTTAATAATGTTGATATGTGATGGAATGTCTGTTTGAATAATGTTGATATGTGATGGAATGTCTGTCTGAATAATGTTGATATGTGATGGAATGTCTGTTTGAATAATGTTGATATGTGATGGAATGTCTGTTTGAATAATGTTGATATGTGATGGAATGTCTGTTTGAATAATGTTGATATGTGATGGAATGTCTGTTTGAATAATGTTGATATGTGATGGAATGTCTTGTTTGAATAAATTTGATATGTGATGGAATGTCTGTTTGAATAATCTTGATATGTGATGGAATGTCTGTTTGAATAATGTTGATATGTGATGGAATGTCTGTTTGAATAATGTTGATATGTGATGGAATGTCTGTTTGAATAATGTTGATATGTGATGGAATGTCTTGTTTGAATAAATTTGATATGTGATGGAATGTCCGTATGAATAATGTTGATGTGTGATGGAATGTCTTGTTTGAATAATGTTGATATGTGATGGAATGTCTGTTTGAATAATGTTGACATGTGATGGAATGTCTGTTTGAATAATGTTGATATGTGATGGAATGTCTGTTTGAATAATGTTGATATGTGATGGAATGTCCGTATGAATAATGTTGATATGTGATGGAATGTCCGTATGAATAATGTTGATATGTGATGGAATGTCCGTATGAATAATGTTGATATGTGATGGAATGTCTGTTTGAATAATGTTGATATGTGATGGAATGTCTGTTTGAATAATGTTGATATGTGATGGAATGTCCGTATGAATAATGTTGATATGTGATGGAATGTCTTGTTTGAATAATGTTGATATGTGATGGAATGTCTGTTTGAATAATGTTGATATGTGATGGAATGTCTTGTTTGAATAATGTTGATATGTGATGGAATGTCTGTTTGAATAATGTTGATATGTGATGGAATGTCTTGTTTGAATAATGTTGATATGTGATGGAATGTCCGTATGAATAAGGTTGATATGTGATGGAATGTCTGTTTGAATAATGTTGATATGTGAAATGTCTGTTTGAATAATGTTGATATGTGATGGAATGAATGTCTGAATAATGTTGATATGTGATGGAATGTCTGTTTGAATAATGTTGATATGTGATGGAATGTCTTGTTTGAATAATGTTGACATGTGATGGAATGAATGTCTGAATAATGTTGATATGTGATGGAATGTCTGTTTGAATAATGTTGATATGTGATGGAATGTCTGTTTGAATAATGTTGATATGTGATGGAATGAATGTTTGAATAATGTTGATATGTGATGGAATGTCTGTTTGAATAATGTTGATATGTGATGGAATGTCTGTTTGGATAATGTTGATATGTGATTGAATGTCTGTTTGAGTTTGAGTCAGGTCATTCTGCGGCTATGTGGCCTTGTGGTATGACACTCACTTTCAGATCAGAAGATTCTGGGTCTGAGCCTCTCTCTTGGCGTATAGTTGAGTCCTTGGAAAAGTCTCTTTACTCACATTCTCTCACCGTATTCAGGTGTAAAATGAGCACCTGGCCGTTACCAGCTTTGTCTCTGTCGGAAAAAATTGTAATATCGCCTAACAGGCATCATGTCTCATTCTATATATTAAGTGTTGTTGTTGGTCAGGGACCACTTGTAAAGCGCTTTGAGCACGTTTAGTGGATATTAATTACGCCATATAAAAGTTCAATTATGCGAATACTGTTTGAGTGTATTTTTGAATGATGTCGAGACCTGATCTGTTTGAATAATGTCATAAATCTGATTTGATGGAAATACAAATGTAAATACCGTTTTTTTAGACATTACAAAACGTGTTGGATTTTTGTTTCTCTGCCATTAGATATTGATTATGTTCTCTTAAATAAAAGACACTGGGTGGGGTTCCTGACCTCCCATAGTGGGCAGGGAGGTACACACTGTGTCTTCTATCCCCTTATATCTGTTTTCCAACATGCTTTCTGTCTTTGTCTTGGAATGAGATTACTTGGTTTTGTCCTGGCCCTGGCATGAGTCCTGGCTGGGGCTGGGAGGAAACAGTCGAATGTATAGTTAGTTTTGGGAGATGATATTTTTTTTCATTGTAAATCATCTCTCTGTTATGCACTGTATTATGTTATGTTTACATGTTATATATAATTTGTAAACATTTGAGTGTATTCCTCTTAGTTGGGGCCTGCGCTTAACGCCAGGATGAGACATTTATGTGATCTCAAACTAAGTACTTTGATAGTCTGTCATCTGCATTTTTTGCCAAATTGGGACCTAAAATTTGCCAAAATTTGCCCCCCAAAAAAACAAAATTTGCCAAAAAATTTGCGGAGGAGAACTAAGCGTTTCAGCAAAAATTAACACACGATACAGAAAAAATATATATATAAAAGAATTAATTATATTTAAGGAGGCTACATTTATTCATTTGTTGTTACAAAGATTTTAAAGGATCATTATCCGTAGAGAGTAGCTTCCCTTGGTTTGGGCCCAGGCAAAGCTGCAACATTTCTCAAGTTTCGCACTTTTTTTTTCATTATTTTGTTTTCGCTTCTTTTTTTTTCCCCAAAATTTGCCACGCGACTTGCCAATTTTCCCAAAATTTGCCACGATTTGCCAATTTTGGGAAATTTGCCAAAATTTGCAGATCGCCCTGATATTTGCGGCCGCAAAAAATGCAGATGACAGGATAGTGTGCTCTTGGAATCTGCATCTGTTTCTTATTTTAACCAATTCCCCTTTGTCTTCCCTTTACTTGGGTGCTTTAATTGTAATTTTACAACTTTTTACTATCCCATTTTCGTCCTTTTTATTGGCGCTGATATGACCTAAATGTGTTGCAAGCGCCGTAAAACCCTTAAAAACAAACTAAATATATCACAAGTGCCGTAAAACCTTTAAAAACATAAAAACATAAATTAATGAATAAGCAATCAGGCATTTGGGTAGGTTTTTCATTTTAATTACATGTTATATTGTATGGGGGGGGGTTGATGATTGCATTCACTTTGAAAGGAAGAAAGAAACAAAACAAAAACAAAACAAAACAAAACAAAACGACGTGTACATCTGATGACTGCTGTTGAATTAATAAATCATACAAAAGTATAAAATGCCATGGTTAAATGGAATTGGGACACAAGGGGGAAGTTGAAAATTTGTGACCCTTCGCCTCAAAACGGTATTAAGTCGGGTTGGTTAAGATGATCAAAATTGAATTTATAGCCAGAAATATCAGACTTGTGTTGAGTTTGTACGTTTTATTTATTGAGGAGAATGGATACCATATTTTAGAGTGCTAATGCCAACAATGTATATTTTTGACCAGTTTAACAATTAAATTCGGCTTTTAAGCATCTGGTTCGTTCCGACGTAATACCGTTTTGAGACGAAAGGTCACATTTGAGGCAGGGGGGAGAAGGGAGGAGAAGAATCTCATTATTCAACGTAACTATTCAATAAATCGATGTTTCAGACTCTCAAACCAAATGGTCAGGTCAATATCAGAAATTCTGCGATAATTTTCTGCCATCATCATTTCAAAGTCATGCATTCTTTTTCCACGGAGTCCTTTTTCCTTAAGTCACATAAAAAGGAAGAAAACCTGAGTTGCATCATCTTCAGCAAGTAACCTTTCAATTCAATTATTCCAAATGTATTGAAAATAACAATGTGAGATAAATTCTTCATGTTTTCAAATGCATCCGAATTCTAACTTTTAAAGAAATAAAATAAAATTGTTCGTATAGTTTAATACAATCCTAATAGTAAATAAAAAGGGTAGCCCTATTCATCCTTAAGGTCAAATAGCATCAACCGCCATTGCCGTACGTAAGGACAAATAGTGTTGCTTGCACAATTCGTACTAAATAAAAATGAAAATAATTAAATTAAAAAAAAAAAAAAAGGAAACTCAGAGATGGAGTTTGCTATTTATAGATTTTTCATGGTCCCAATTTTTTTGTTATGAACTTTACCAGTACACAATATTTTCATTTTTTAATCATTTTGATTTTTACATTTTAAGGTCCCCCCCCCCCCCCTCCTCACCGTTGTTTCCCCATAGTGACAATTGTTAAGTTTTTCCAATTAAAGCTCCAATGTTTGTTTTATGTTTTTAAGGGTTTTACGGCACTTGCAACACATTTAGGTTATATCAGCGCCAGTAAAAAGGAAGAAAATGTGATAGTAAAAAGTTCTAGAATTACAATTTAGGCACCCAAGAAAAAGTAAGACATAGGGGAACTGGGAACAAATAGGGATCAGATGTAGATTCCAAGAGCATACCATCAATGTACTTAGCCTGATATCACCTGTAAGTCTCACCCAGACACAAGCACAAGATCCAACAAAGAGGAATACACTCAAATGCTTACATTTCATTATACATTCAAAATAACAAATTTAATAATACATAACAGAGAGATGATTTACAAAGAAAAAAAATATCATCTCCCACAACAATAACTACGCATTTGACTGTTTCCCTCCCAGCCAAGGACTCTAGCCAGGGTCGGGACAAAACCAAGCAATCTCATACCAAGACAAAGACAGAAAAGCATGTTGGAAAACAGATATAAGGGGATAGAAGACATGGTATGTACCTCCCTGCCCACTGTGGAGGTAGGGAACCCCACCCAGAAAGCTCCAATGATATGATATATATCGTATATATGTATACATACCAACACCATAACAAATGGTAACATTTTATCATAAAATGAAGGTAATATATCTTATGATCAACATAATTTATAAGGTTACATTTATCGCCTGCTAAACCATTAACTCACTCAATCCTAGAGATTTTTGCTACTTTTCAAAACTGGAAAAAAAAAAGTAATAAAAATGAGCATGTACATAGATAGTTTTATTCAAGTACCCATTGACATGCAAAAACTATAAAACATTAGCTTTGATACGACGCCTATAATTTGTCTCAGAAAAATGTGTAATAAATAGAAATTTACTCTTAAAAAAAAACAAAACAAAAAACAATTTTCCTGTTGAATATCTGCTGAATATGAGTTTGTTTTTGTTTTTAAGTGTTTTACGGTGCTTGCAACAAATTAAGGTCAAATCAGCGCCAGTAAAAAGGAAGAAAATAGTTCTAGAATTACAATTAAAGCAATCAAGAAAAGGTAAGACAAAGGGGAACTGGTTCAAATAGGAAACAGGTGTAGATTCCAAGAGCACACTATCAAAGTACTTAGTTTAAGATCACCTAAAAGTCTCACCCAGACACAAGAACAGGTCCCATTTTTCGTTTGTTCGTTATTTTTATTATAGACTATCGACTCCTAACTTTACCCTTTGACCCTTTTTAAAGCATTTTTTGCAACCTGTAGTTTTTGTTTTTTTAAAATGTTTTTAAGGGTTTTACGGCGCTTGCAACACATTTAGGTTATATCAGCGCCAGTAAAAAGGAAGAAAATGGGATAGTAAAAAGTTCTAGAATTACAATTGAAGCATCCAAGAGAAAGTAAGACATAGGGGAACTGGGAACAAATAGGGATCAGATGTAGATTCCAAGAGCATACCACCAAAGTACTTAGTTTGAGATCACCTACAAGTCTCATCCGGACACAAGAACAAAATCCAACAAAGAGGAACACACTCAAATGCTTACATTATACATTAAAAAATAACAAATATACTAATACATAACAGAGAGATGATTTACAAGGAAAAAAATATCATCTCCCAAAACAATAACTATGCATTTGACTGTTTCCCTCCCAGCCAGGACTCCGACCAGGGCCAGGAAAAAAACTAAGTAATCTCTTTCCAAGACAAAGACAGAAAGCATGTTGGAAAACAGATATAAGGGGATAGAAGACACAGTGTGTACCACAGTGTAGTTTTTGACAGCACCCTGCTGTTCTTTTCATAATAGAAAAAATTATATATGCATGAATATACAAGATCAATGTATATATTATATTGAAAGGGTGCCTGTATAAAAAAAAGCACTGTCTGTACAACTACATGTAGCTCGCATGTAGCTCGATGAGGAATCAGCCAATATTAATAATAATATGCTCTGACATTATGTTATTACATCAGGATAATTTTAATAATAATAATAATAATAATAATAATAATAATAATAATAATAATAATAATAATAATAATGATAGGTTCATTTCGTCATGTTAAAGAAAAAGAGTATTTGATCAAATCTGTATAAATAAAGTTCATTCGGCCGGGGTAACTTTGCCTCTTTAATATTGGACCACTAAGAATAGGCTGTGTTTAATTTTGTGATCATTTTTTCCTTTGATAAAAAGTCAAGTAATCTCAATGCTGAGATGACTCAAAATGTCCCAGATTTACAGAGGCAGTTACCCCTTGAAGGCAAAGTTACCTCTTAAGGTAAATTTACCCCTTGAAGGCAAAGTTACCCCTTAAGGTAAATTTACCCCTTGAAGGCAAAGTTACCCTTTGAGGTAAATTTACCCCTTGAAAGCAAAGTTACCCCTTAAGGTAAATTTACCCCTTGAAGGCAAATTTACCCCTAAAGGAAAAAAAAATACCCCTAAAGCGAAATTACCCCCTAAAGGCAAAGTTGTCCCTTAAGGTAAAGTCACCCCCCCCCCCCCCTTAAGGTAAAGTTAACCCAGTATGACGGTAACAATAATGACACATTTGTAGATGTGTTTATTCCTTCAGACACAATTCCAGAAAACACTAGCACACTCGCCGCACAGCCACAGCACACAACAAAGGAGTCGGCAACAACACACGCACACACACACAGTACACACTGAAGAAACACGACTGGACAATCATCTCATACATAATAATAATGTATTGGTGAGCAAGGGAAAAAAACTGCGTACATTTTGCTGGAGCAGAACAGCTATTTTGAGTTAGGTCAAAGGTTATTTATGACTCCCTCCTCCCTCAGCATTTCTCTGTGAGAAAAGAAAAATGGAATATTATTGCCTAACAGGCGTCAGTCATGTCTAATCCTAAATGTTAAGTGTTGCTGTTTGGTAGGAACCCCTTTGAGCACATTTGTGACCCATCGTCTCAAAACGGGATTATGTCGGAACGAACCAGATGCTTAAAAGTCAAATTAAATGTTAAACTGGTCAAAAATATAAATTGTTGGCATTAGCACCCTAAAATATGCTATATATTCTCCTCATTAAAACATACAAACTCAACACAAATCTGATATTTCTGGCTATAAATTCAATTTTCAACATCTTGACCAACCCGACTTAATACCGTTTTGAGGCGAAGGGTCACATTTAATGGATATTGCGCTATGGAAACTTCAAGGACTTATAAATTTCTTCACTCTGATAATTTTGAGTTTAACCTCAATTTTCTTCACTGAGTTCATTCTCACATAGTATCAGATATGCGTGGTGATTCAACATACTGTATTGAGTAAATGCGTTTATCGACCAAATTCAGTCCCTTGAACTTCATTAATGAACAAAGAATAATTAATAAACATTCTTTCACACCACGCGACTGATATCTCAGCGTTGTGGCTTCTTGTTTTAACTCACTCAACCCTAACACCGACTATATCCGTAGTTTACCCGAGTTACTTTTACTCCATGCCTATTTGTTTTTGTTTGTTTGTTTTTAAGGGTTTTACGGCGCTTGCAACACATTTAGGTTATATCAGCGCCAGTAAAAGTTCTAGAATTACAATTAAAGCACCCAAGAAAAAGTTAGACTTAGGGGAACTGGGAACAAATAGGGATCAGATGTAGATTCCAAGAGCATACCACCAATGTACTTAGTTTGAGATCACCTTTAAGTCTCATCCGGACACAAGCACAAAATCCAACAAAGAGAGATACACTCAAATGCTTACATTATACATTCAAAATAACAAATATAATAATACATAACAGAGAGATGATTTACAAGGAAAAAAATATCATCTCCCAAAACAATAACTATGCATTTGACTGTTTCCCTCCCAGCTAGGACTCCGGCCAGGGCCAGGACAAAACCAAGTAATCTCATTCCAAGACAAAGACAGAGAGCATGTTGGAAAACAGATATAAGGGGATAGAAGACACAGTATGTACCCCCTCCCTGCCCATGCCTATTTAATACATTTTTCTGAGACAATTTACAGGCGTAGTATCAAAGCTAATGTTTTTAGTTTTTACATGTTTATGGTAGTTGAATCAAACTATCTATGTACAATGCTCATTTTTAACACATTTTTTTCTCTCTCCAATTTGAAAAGTAGCAAAAATCTCTAGGATTGAGTGAGTTAATGAAATTGTTTGATTTTGTGAGTTTTGTTCACTCTTAGAAACCACCATTGAGCTCTTATAAAAAATAGTCTTTACACGTGTGTGCTGTCCTTCTATGAATAGTGTTCAATGTGCTGGACACAACTAAGGGAGAGAAGAATCTGTGATAAACACATTCACCCAATACATTCAAAGGGCTTTCAAGTTACATTTAGCAATTTTTTTTAAAAAATTAAAAAAAAACAAAAAAACACAATAAACACAAAAACCAATCAATTTTGATTATCTTCATTCAAATGCAATTTTGGTTTGTTTGGGGTTTTTTTTTTTTTGAACATTTGGAAGTATTTTGCGCTTTCAACAAATTCACACCATCATTCAAACTCTATTACAGTTACAGAGAAATCTACAGAAAGAGAGTACGTAGATCTGCTCTTAAACTTTAAAGCACACTGGGGGAAATATGAAACAAAGATTGGTGACTAGATCAAACAGGGGACAGAAGTAGAAGTCGATTTCAAGCAACATATCTTGTGTGTGTCTGGCTTTGAGACTGATTAGCTAACGTCTGATGTTGTTTGTTTGTTTTTAAAGGCATACGAGAAGAAGAAGAAGATTCCCCGTGTTTTCTTGACAAAGCAGAAACACAAAACATCCACGTTTTCTGTCCATGTTAATTAACATTGAAGGTTCGATTTGATTCTATTCGCACATAAAGGACAAATGTGACCCATCGTCTCAAAATGGTATTATGTCGGAACGAACCAGATGCTTAAAAGCCAAATTAAATGTTAAAACTGGTCCAAAATATAAATTGTTGGCATTAGCACCCTAAAATATGGTATCCATTCTCCTCAATAAAACATACAAACTCAACACAAGTCTGATATATTCTGGCTATAAATTCAATTTTCAACATCTTAACCAACCCGACTTAATACCGCTTTGAGGGGAAGGGTCACACATTATTATGACAGAGGGGGATAAAGGATATAGCAACAGAGAAGATACAATGAAGAACACACCTAATCATAGGGCCCTTCCTCCCCATTCCCCAACTCTCTATCACTCACTCTCTCCCTCTATCTATCTATGTCTCTCTCTCTCCCTCTCTCCCTCTATCTATCTATGTCTCTCTCTCTCCATCTATGTCTCTCTCTCCCTCTCTCTCTCTCTCTCCCTCTCTCTCTCTATCTATCTATGTCTCTCTCTCTTCCCTTCATCCAAATGAAACATTTAAATCTTGCCATTTTTCTACTGAAGCTTTCAGACTAGCAAGCAATGGAAGGAAGATGTCTTGTCTTGCTTGGTGGCCAACCTTATCAATCCAGTATTACCAATTACCGCGACAATCTGCTTAAGTTTTTAAGTTATTTTGTTTTTAAGAGTTTTACGGTGCTTGCAACACATTTAGGTAATATCAGCATCAGTAAAAACTGAAAATATAGGATAGTAAAAAGTTATAGAATTACAAATAAAGCACCCAAGAAAAGGTAAGACGAAGGGGAATGGTACAAATAGGGAATTGATGTAGATTCCAAGAGCATACCACCAATGTACTTAGTTTGAGATCACCTAAAAGTCTCATCCAGACACGAGCACAGGTCCCTACTAAGAGGAATACACTCAAATGCGTACATTATAAATTCAAAACAACAAATATAATAATAATACATAACAGAGAGATGATTTACAAGGAAAAAAATTATCATCCCCCAAAACTATAACAATACATTCAACTGTTTCCCTCCCAGCGAAGGACTCCAGCCAGGGTCAGGACAAAACTTAGTAATCTCATTCCAAGACAAAGACAGAGAGCAATTGGAAAACAGTTACAGGGGGATAGAAGACACAGCAAATACCTCCCTGCCCACTATGGGAAGTCAGGAACCCCACCCAGGATTTAAAGCAGAAAAATCGGAACCAGCCTCAGAATCTATTTTAAATGAGAGTTTATCTTAACCCAGCTTAAGGGGCAGCATGGCTCAGCAGTATGGTCTTTGCTTCGTACCCGAAAGGTAACGAGTTCGATCACCCGCCGCTGCATTGTGTGTCCTTGAGTAAGTTACATCGCCCTAGCTCACTTTGCGGCGTTGCTCTGCGGCTGACGTCTGGGTTATTCCAGTCTTCCCTTGGAATAGACCCTAGAGACAAATTTCCCCAATGGGATGAAATAAAGGAAATTCTTTTTTTTAAAAATCATATATCTTAAGCAGACTGTCGTGTTTTATATCAGGGTAAACCTGAAGCTTACAAATAAATTTTTAGTCAAAATGATCAAATTTGATTAATTCGACGACTTTCATTGAGGAGAGAAATTTTTGTTTCTTAATTATCTCAACCCTCTCCTTACCAACTACAGGAAAATCGTCACATTCGTTACGATGCAACCAACCAAATTCTTATTCAAATTTCTTTTGTACATCATAAAATTTAAAGCAAATGAACAGTGTGTTTTATAGCATGTTTTGCTAAAGAAATTATGTGTTGGAAGAACTTTACTGCTATTGTGTTTGAGTGATAAAAAAATATATTTTTGTGTTATTAAGGTGCGAAGTTTTGGGGAAAATCCTGAAAATGGCTGGTAAGGAGAGAGTTAAACAACGGTACCAAAAACGTATAAACTATGTATTCTGATGTCGATTTATATATATATAATTCATATTTATTTAATAGGGCCAGATTCATCCTCATATATTACCAGAATGACAAAGTCGGGCACATTTGAATTATTTATAAGTATTCGGTCAGAAACAATCATCATGTAAAAAAATGTAAAAAAAAAAAAATTTTTTAAATAGTAAAATTAATTTTAAAACACATCGATATCATCATTAATCAATTAATTATTATTTCATTAAAGCAAAAATTAACTATTTGGTCTCAACTGGCAATAAAAAAACATTCAATTCAATCGTATCACGTGATCACAGGTGAAGGGAAGGGGATAGGTGAGTAAGGTGATGGTTTGAATATTGTAACACAGTAGGATAATAGTAGTAATAATAATAATAATAATAATAATAATAATAATAATAACAATAATAATTATTATTATAATAGCAAATAGTAATAATAATAATAAATAGTAATAATAGTCAGAAGAAGAAAAAGAAGAATAACAACAACAATAATAAATAATAATAATAGTAAGAAGAAGAAAAAGAAGAATAACAACAACAATAATAAATAGTAATAATAGTCAGAAGAAGAAAAAGAAGAATAACAATAACAATAAATAAATAATAATAATAAAAATAATAATTATTATTATCATTACTATTATTATAGTAAACAGTAATAATAATAATATATAGTAATGATAGTAAGAGAAAAAGAAGAATAACAACAATAATAGATAGTAATAATAATAATAATAATAATAACAACAACAACAGGGAAATGGCCTACCGTAGCATACACACCGGTGTATAGTGCATAATATAAATTCTATCGACATAATGATTACAAAACAAATCAAGTCAATTATTAATGAAATACGATGATGATTAATTAGAGAATAGATTCCTTTACAACGATGGTTAAGGTCTGTTAGTATAGTTGTTAATATTATATTATATTATATTATATTATATTATATAATACAGGGTGTCCATAAAGTCTGGGTACATGGTAATAGTACAAATTCCTCTTTAAAAACTCTTATCTTATTCGATTGGGATGTAAATGAATCGTATTTTAACTACAAATGACATCTTCTTCAGTAAAGAAAAGCATCATTCAGCCAAATCTCCACAATCTATAGCATACATGAATAAATATCAATAGATGGGGAAGTATGTTTTTTTTGTTTTTGAGGGTTTTACGGCGCTTGCAACACATTAAGGTCATATCAGCGCCAGTAAAAAGGAAGAAAATGGGATAGTAATAAGTTCTTGAATTACAATTAAAGCACACAAGAGAAGGTAAGACAAAGGGGAATTGGTTCAAATAGGAAACAGATGTAGATTCCAAGAGCACACTATCAAAGTACTTAGTTTGAGGTCACCTAAAAGTTTCACCCAGACACCAGCACAGGATCCCACAAAGAGGAATACACTCATATGGTTACAAATCATAGTATTTTAACTATACATGACCGCTTCTTCAGTGAAGAAAACCATCATTCAGCCAAATCTCCACAATCTATAGCAGAAATGAATAAATATAAAATAAATGGGGAAGTATGACGTGTACCCAGACTTTGTGGACATCCTGTGACTGTATCGTATTATTTTATATTTGATCTAAGCATGCGTCAATCTACAAACTATTGAATGCATCATTAAAAAACAACAACTACTACTACTAACAAACAAAACGAAACAAAACAAACAAAAAGTTTCAGGGTCATAGTTCAATGTTCAAAAGCTAAAAATAAATGGTGTGTTTGAAGCTATATTTATATCCACAGCTCCATTTTGTATGTAACCTATCAAGATAGAATGTATGATGCTTATTCGTTTTTTGTTGTTTTTTTTTTTGTTTTGAATCCCAAAGAGTGAAAAAAATAATAATCAAGAACAGACAGGATGCAAAAATTCAATTCAAGACCTTGAAAAAAAACCCCAAAAAATGGAAAAATTACGTGAAAAAAATATCTGTTTTGCACCTCTGGTTATGTTCTTGGTTCATAAAGGTCAGTCAAAAGGCCCTTTCCCACACACTATGTAACCGGTCAATCAAAATCCCCTTTCCCACACACTATGTAACCGCTCAATCAAATGCCCCTTTCCCACACACTATGTAACCGCTCAATCAAAAGGCCCTTTCCCACACACTATGTAACCGGTCAATCAAATGCCCCTTTCCCACACACTATGTAACCGCTCAATCAAAAGCCCCTTTCCCACACACTATGTAACCGCTCAATCAAAAGCCCCTTTCCCACACACTATGTAACCGGTCAATCAAAATCCCCTTTCCCACACACTATGTAACCGCTCAATCAAAAGCCCCTTTCCCACACACTATGTAACCGCTCAATCAAAAGCCCCTTTCCCACACACTATGTAACCGGTCAATCAAAAGGCCCTTTCCCACACACTATGTAACCGGTCAATCAAAAGCCCCTTTCCCACACACACTATGCAAGCGTTTAACACACACATTTTAAACCATGTCAAGCCCCTAGCCTATTTTGCAACTCATTTTAATTTTAAAACAACTCTAAGCCCCTGTAACATATTATATAATATGTACACATCTTATTATGCAAATCATTCTATTTTTAGCAATTTGAATCACTTATCAGAGTGACACACAGCAAAGAATGATGACGTTGGAATGTACGCACATGGATTTGTAGTGGTAAACAAAACACACAATTATTTTAAGGTAAAAAAACAATAATTAACACAGAACTCGTTGGATTCCAGCACGCTCTTGATTGAGAGAGAAGCCGAAAAGCGTGCCGTAATCCGATGCACATGGGAGGTAACCAATGCATATTTGGTCACACAGCGCCGGAGTGTGTTGTATTGCACTGGATTTCGACACGCTAGAGCCCAACAAGTAGCCTACTGCAATAAAATGAACAATGATTTAGCAAAACTTGAGTAGTTTAGTTTTTAAATTAAGGGATGCGAGTGCTTGCTTTATTAATATTTACTTTTTACTCCATTTTATTTTTCTCGTTCAGCAATGTAAATGTAATAAAATGTTATTAAAAAAAAGAAGACAAAAGACAAAAATGTACAATTTCATTTCAAGTCCCATGCTGTCATACTCTGACAGAGGGGGATACATCGTGTAAGCAGAGGGCAGGAAGACGTGAATGTCTTTTCACATTTGTGTACTCGGATAAAATTGCATCTAATCAAATGTAGAATTTCAAAGTGAATTAAGACATTGAGGAGCAGGTACCTTGTCAGATAAAAGAACTGACCAAGTGTGTATGAAAGGTGACAAAAAATTTAAAAAAATACAAGAAAAAAAACAACATTTTTTTAAAATCAGTCGAGGTCGACTGGGCATCGAACCTCAGACCTTGTTCAGTTCTTTAATTTCAAACTGGTTGGCAAGACTAGAGGAAATGATGACTACTAATTAATCTCAAATGAATCCGGTTTGAATTATCTTCTTTTCTTTTTCTTCTACGACTCCCAACAATATATTTTTTTGTCAAAAGTAATGTGCACGCTCGAATGTTAAGTTGCAGCAGTTTGGTCATTTTAAAATAAATATATATATTTTTTTTTAAATGTGAACATGCCAAAGACAAATCGTGTTTCAATAGAAACGGAGCCATCTTCCATGCCAAAGACAAATCGTGTTTCAATAGAAACGGAGCCATCTTCCATGCCAAAGACAAATCGTGTTTCAATAGAAACGGAGCCATCTTCCATGCCAAAGACAAATCGTGTTTCAATACAAACCGAGCCATCTTCCATCCATCCTCTATAAAACAGACATGGACAGGAGTCATTTAGCTCACATCATCATGATAGTTTTTGTTTTTAAGGGTTTTATGGCACTTGCAACACATTAAGGTCATATCAGCGCCAGTAAAAAGAAAATGGGTTAGTAAAAAGTTCTGGAATTACAATTAAAGCACCCAAGAAAAAGTAAGACAAAGGGGAACTAGGAACAAATAGGGATCAGATGTACATTCCAAGAGCATACCACCGATGTACTTAGTTTGAGATCACCTATAAGTCTCATCCGGACACAAGCACAAAATCCAACAAAGAGGAATACACTCAAATTGCATTATACATTAAAAATAACAAATATATTAATACATAACAACAGAGAGATGATTTACAAGGAAAAAAATATCATCTCCCAAAACAATAACTATGCATTTGACTGTTTCCCTCCCAGCCAGGACCCCGACCAGGGTCAGGACAAAACCAAGCAATCTCATTCCAAGACAAAGACAGAATGCAAGTTGGAAAACAGATATAGGGGGATAAAAGACACAATAAGTACCTCCCTGCCCACTATGGGAGGCCAGGAACCCCGCCCAGTGTATCTTATATCACACTACAAACTCACCATAAACACTAAGTAATAGGTCACTTATTCACCAAGCAACTCTTACGTTCACATCGTAATAATAACGTCTTCATTTCATAATTGTGTAAAAATCATTTACAGAATGCAACAATTGTTAAAATATAATTTATGGCGCATATTAACAGCAAGTATAAATACATGTTACTGTCCGTATGAAAAAGCCCAGTTCAAAAAGGAAGACAATGTGAGCAAGGGCCGACCTTTCAACTTTCATTCCTCTTTCAAATCTCAAAATAATTAAATTCAAATGTCAAGTAAGAGAAATTCTACAAAAAAAAAAAAAAAAAAAATAGACGTCTAGATGTGTTATAAAAACTATCAGCTGTACCAAAATAATTACAAAAATGCAGGCCTTTCAACTTTCATACTACTTTCAAATCTCAAAAACTTAAATTCAAGTAAGAGAAATTCTAAAAAAAAAAACAAAAAAAAAAAAACAAACAAACAAATTAGATGTATTATAAAAATTATCAGACGTATCAAAAAATTAAAAAATCACAAAAAATGACAAAACTCCGTTTCCTTTTGCGCCAAACTTGACTGACATTAATTATCCGGAATTGAATCCGCTTTCCTTTCATCCCATTACAGTTTTATCAATAAACAAAAATAAATATTATAACAGCTTAAAAAAAAAAAAAAAAAAAAAAAAAAAAAAAAAAAAGAACAAAATTCCAAACACGGAACGTTTCAGGCTCAAAACCCTTTCTTCAGCCAACAACAAAAAAAAAAAAAAAACCCAAAAAAACAAACAACAAACAATAAAGACATATTAAATTCATTACTAAATTTCTGTCGTCAATCTGGAATTTAGTAATGTATTTACGTCCTTATTGTTTTTGTTTTTTGTTGTTGTTGTTGTTGTTGGCTGAAGAAGGGTTTTTCTTTAGCCCCAAAACGTTCTGTGTTTAATTTTATGTTCTTTTCTTTTTTTTTTGAAGCTGTTATTATATTCATTTTTGTTTATGACTTTTTTCCACAGTCCACAGCTTCTCTCGCAGCCTCGTATCACATTTGACTTCCAAGTTAATCATCAATGCACTATCAAAAAATGCTTGCCATTCCATTCATACAACCAAATCACAGTTGGTCTCCCACTGCCTTCCTTCTTCACCTACTGTTGGAGGAGGGGGAAAATATGCATAATAATAATAATAATAAGTAATAAATTCTAGTATTTGCGATTGATCGATTTGTTTTTTTTTTAACACTTGCACCCAGATTTCTTCTCGTCTTTGTCCGTTAATCGGACCCCTTGACTTCCTTCTGAATCTCCGAATTGCCTGGATACCATTTTGTTTGCTGAAAAAACAAGAGAAAAACATTGAAAATTAAATTGAGTTTTTTTTCCGTCTGAAAACGGTATTAAATCGGAACGAACAAGATGCTTAAAAGCCGAATTTAATGTTAAACTGGTCAAAAATATAAATTGTTGGCATTAGCACCCTGAAATATGGTATCCATTCTCCTCAATAAAACATACAAACTCAACACAAGTCTGATATTTCTGGCTATAAATTAAATTTTCAACATTTTAACCAACCCGACTTAATACCATTTTGAGACGAAGGGTCACATATAGTGCAAAATCCACTAAAGGTACTCAAAGCGCTTTACCTGGCCAACAGCAACACTTAATTAACATGTAGAACGGGACATGATGCCTATGAGGCAATATTACTATTTTTTCTTTTTTTTTTGGATAGTGGCAGCGCTGTTAACGCCCAGGTACTCATTTTACACCTGATTACAGTGAGAGAATGCGAGTAAAGAGCCTTTTCCAAGGACTCAACTATGCACCGAGCGAGGCTCAACCCCAGGTCCTTCTGATCCAAAAACATGTGTCATACCATAAGACCACATAACCGCACAATTAAGAGGTAATTACCTTTGCCCAATGAAACAAACGAAAGCGCCTGAAGCAGGGTGCGAACCAAGGACCTTTCAGGTCACAGTACAATGCCTTTAACACTTCAACCGTAGCCATCGTAAAGTTATAGCCTGACACTGACCAAAAAATGACGTCAAAAGGCCAGTCTTTTGCCACAAAAGAAAACAAATCGTGAGTTGTATTCAATAGTTCTACTAATGAAATAACTTGTTTCCTTGAGCACTACTAACAACTCACTAGTTGCTAAACAAACCTAAAAAATGACATCAAACTGCCAGTCCTAGAGGGTTCTAGTGTCAGGCTATATGTTAACGATGGCTACGCTTCAACACACATGGAAACAAAGTTTAATGAAAAGGATGATAGAAGAGATAGCGAGGGGGTGTGGGCAGATGGAAAAATCCACCATCACAGGTGGCCGACATTCCCCGTGGCCTACTGGGAATGTCCATCATAGTGAAAATAACTAATCACACTACATCAATGAATAAAAAAAAAAAAAAACATATAACATAATTATAAACATAATCAGCATACTTATACTATGTAAATAAACAAAAACAAACATATAACATAATTATAAACATAATCAGCATACTTATACTATGTAAATAAACAAAAACATTCTAAACATACAAGGTTTAACCTTCCAAAAAATTATAATATCGCCTATGAGGCGTCATGTCCCGTCTGACACATTAAATGTTGCTGTTGGCCAGGGACCCCTTTGTAAAGTGCTTTGAGCACGTTTAGTGGATATTGCGCTATATAAAAAGCTCATTTTAAGATATAGAGTTCTGAACACTTTAACAAAACTTACGCGAAAAAAAATAAAAATCGTCCATCGTGTTGAATGCAATGGATTTAAAATAAAATGAGATTTTGCCATAAGTAGTAAAAAAAGAACAGAGCTTACCAATCATTGTGAACATTTCTCGGATGGCCAAACCCGTCTTGGCCGACACTTCTGCAAAAATCAATCCATTGTCTTCTGCGTAGGCCCGTGCATCCTGTGATAAAACGGATTTTAAAAAAACAAAAAAACAGTCGTTTTGACAAAAGCATTGACCAAAAATGCATAAATTTAAAATTTAAATTAAATTGAGCTTTTATATAGCGCAATATCCACTAAACATGCTCAAAGCGCTTTACAGGGAATCCCTGACTATCAGCAACACTTAACATGAAGGACGAGACATGACGCCTGTTAGGCGATATTACAATTTTTTCGGACAGAGACTATGCTGTTAACGGTCAGGTTTTCATTTTACACCTGAGTATGGAGAGAGAATGTGAGTAAAGAGCCTTTTCCAAGGACTCAACTATGCGCCGAGCAAGGCTCGAACCCAGGACCTTCCAATCCGAAAGTGAGGTTCATACCACTAGACCACATAGCCGCACAAAATGAGTATGGCAGCTTCCAAAAAGAGCAAAATACATTTTTTTTAAAAGGACGTTTCAGGCCCTAAACCCTATTCAGCCAATGATGAAAACAATTAAGAGTGATAACATTTCACCTAAGATCGAAAACAGAGGGGAGAAAAGATCTCTCTGCACATCCATTTGTCAGCCCTGAGGTAGATTTTATGTGTATAACATGTTAGGTTGATAACTACAAAACATAGGGTATGGTCAGTATCATTATATGGCTCATGAAAGTTGGACAATTACAGAAAACATTAGAAAGAAATTGGAGGCAGCAGAAATGTGGTTTCTTAGAAGGATGTTAAGAATCTCATGGACAGAGAAGAAAACTAATGAAGAAGTATTAGAGCAAGCTGAAACTAAAAGGTTACTAATTCGTACAAAAAGAAAAAGACAAATGCAATTTATAGGGCACCTAAATCGACATAAATGTATTGAACATCTTGCTCTTACAGGAAAGATAGAATGTAAAAAGAGTAAAAGTAGACCAAGAAAAACATATTTGAATAGTTTGAACAGCTGGGTGACAAAGAGAGAGAAGAGTAATATTAGTTTTCTCAGGTTATCTGATCAGAGAGATGAATGGCGTACCATGATCACCGATGTCTGACACAGACTTGGTACTTTGAAGAATAATGTTAGGTCATATTGTTATAGGCTGAAGAAGGATTTTTAGCCCAAAACATTCAGTGTCACTTATTTTGTTCTTTTTTTCTCTTTTTTTAAAGCCAAATTCATTCACTTTTTAGCGTATACAGCTTTTAGCACGATACGCCGAAAGCGAGTGTCATACCACAAGACCACGACATAGCCGCACAGTTGTGGCTTAGAGTCTGGAAAATAAAATGATGAAAATATTCTTACCTCGGATGAAACGGCTCTGTGTTCGGCTGCCAAATCTGCCTTATTCCCCGCCAATACGACAAGCATATTCCCTGCAGCTTGTGCCCTCAATTCCCGTACCCATTGCATGGCACGGTTGAATGTGTGCTGCAGATAATAATAATAATGATAATAATAATAATAATAATAATAATAATAATAATAATAATAATGATAATAATAATAATAATAATAACAATAATAATAATGATAATAATAATAATAATAATAATAATAATAATAATAATAATAATAATAATAATAATAATAATAATAATAATAATAATAATAATAATAATAATAATAATAATAATAATAATAATAAATACACATTTATACAGCGCTCATTCTCGTGTAAAACACAAGCTCTGGGCACTTTACAATATAAATTATCAATTTTGAGTGGAAAAAAAAAATTGCTGTAGATAATAATAATAATAATAATAATAATAATAATAATAATAATAATAATAATAATAATAATAATAATAATAATAATAATAATAATAATCTTAATTGTCCAAATAGGCAATTATTGTTAGGTTACAGTTCTTGTAATAGGGGAAAAAAAATAATTAAAATAGTAGTAAAATAATGATGATAATAATACTGATTGTAATGATGATAATAATAAAATAATAATAATAATAATAATAATAATAATAATAATAATAATAATAATAATAATAATAATAATAATAATAATAATAATAATAATAATAATAATGAAGAAAGAAGAAGAAGATGAAGAAGAAAAAGAAGAAGAAGAAGAAGAAGAAGAAGAAGAAGAAGAAGAAGAAGAAGAAGAAGAAGAAGAAGAAGAAGAAGAAGAAGAAGAAGAAGAAGAAGAAGAAGAAGAAGAAGAAGAAGAAGATACAGAATAACGAAAAAAACTGTTGCTTGCTTGTCAAAGCTCGTCGAAGAAATAAATAACAAACAGGTATATTGTTATAAAATGGAAGGTTCAATTTAAAATCAATGGAGCCAGATACTGTGGATGTTTCGGGTTTCCCCTTTGTCAACAAAACACGGTGAATGAAACACTATATATAGACAAATAAGATAGGAAAACCCTGAACAAACCCTACCGCGTTGTTCAAGTCATGGACTAAAAACAAAAACTGAACAAACCCTAAAGCATTCTTCATCAAATCATGGACTCAAAAACAAAAACTTAACAAACCCTACCGCGTTGTCCAAGTCATGGACTCAAAACAAAAACTGAACAAACCCTACCGCATTCTTCAAGTCATGGACTCAAAACAAAAACCGAACAAACCCTCCCGCATTGTTCATCAAATCATGGACTCAAAAACAAAAATTGAACAAACCCTACCGCGTTGCTCAAGTCATGGACTAAAAACAAAAACAAAAACAAACCCTACCGCGTTGTTCATGGACTCAAAACAAAAACTGAACAAACCACTACAGCATTGTTCAAATCAAAGACTAGTAAAACCGAACAAACCCTACTGCGTTGTTCAAGTCATGGACTCAAAACAAAAACTGAACAAACCCTACTGCGTTGTTCAAGAAACAGACTCAAAACAAAAACCGAACAAACCACTACAGCTTTGTTCAAATCAAAGACTAGTAAAACTGAACAAACCCTACCGCATTGTTCAAGTCATAGACGACCACAGCAGCTTGAGCTCCTCTGTAATACATGGGTGCCAGACTGTTGTACCTCTCCTGGCCAGCGGTATCCCAGATGTCAAATTTGACCGTCTGGGCCCCTTGGACAGGAAGGGTCAGCGTGAAGAAGGCGGCCCCGATTGTGGCTTCTTTATTCTCCGTGTACTGGCCGTTGACAAAGCGCGCGGCGATGCTGGACTTGCCGACCCCTTGGTCTCCCAGCAGCACCAGTTTGGACTGGATGTTACGACCGTTACCGCCAGGTCTTGGCTGAGGTTGTTGTTGTTGTGGTCCTCCAAAACTTCTTTGGTTTGTTCCACTCATTTTGTGTCTGTCTGAAAATTTAAAAAATACTTTAAAAATTGTTTTTAAAAGAATACTTTTTAGTATTAGACTTAGATTGCAAACGCAACAGTACAATAATTTCAAACAAATTAAGTAAGTCTTTCCACCAGGGGATTTAACCCCTTAACATGCCACTTTCTCCTTTCATTAACTCACTCAACCCTAACACCGACTATATCCGTAGTTTACCCGAGTTACTTTTACCCCATGCCTATTTTTTACATTTTTCTGAGACAAATTATAAGCGTAGTATCAAAGCTGATGTTTTTAGGTTTTACATGTTAGTGGTAGTAGAATAAAACAATATATATACATCCTCATTTTATTTTAAATACATTTTTCCAATTTTGAAAACTCTCTAGGATTGAGTGAGTTAACTCAAGAAAAACACTGGTCCATGAATCAGGACACAAGATGGCTGATAATGGAAGCAGCCGTCCATAAATAAATCATGAACACAAAACAAGCTCATGTGTGCATGAACGGGTTGTTTTTTTCTTTTCCTCCTTCTATATTTAGAATACTAAAAAATTTAAACTCGAATATGATTGGTTAATACTTTAGCTTGACCCTTCACCTTGTGTGTGGACAGTTCAGTGTGTGACCTTTTAACTAACTCTTCGTAATCGACTGTCTGACGCGAGGTGACTGAAGTCCTGGAAACCTAGGGTTTCACGGTGATAATCGGCGATATCATTGATTAAAAAAAAATTGTAATAACTCTTAATCATTCTTTGTGTTTTTAAACTATTGATAAAATATATAGCTATAAGAAAATGTGTTTTTGTGTCACACTTATTTTTTTTTAAATACAAAGAAGATCAATTTTTGTGATCACTCATGCGTGAACGGTTCCATTCTTCTGGCAAGTTGCCATTGGTTCATTGATTTCTGGTGGGCACGCAAGACTTACTTGCGATAAAAACATGTGATTTTCATGGAAAATTTTGTTTTAGAAAACTCAATGAAGCTTGGAAGATACACAAAGGTATGATGACAAAGAAACATAATGACATAACTGAATATATGAAAATTGGGTCACATAATAATAATAATAATAATAATAATAATAATAATAATAATAATAATAATAGTAATAATAATAATAATAGGGAAATTCCACGGGTAACGGACTGACAAATCAGACCAAAATTGCTTACATTTCGTGCTCTGAAATGCAACGTATTTATTGTATGGAGCTAATATTTCCCATGGACATGTATCATGTCCGTCCTTATCATATATCAAAAGGATTAAGATGAATCTTTATCAACTTGAATTTTTTTGACATTATAATGTTGGTAACGGACTGACATCAGAAAATCCATCTTTTTCAATTTTATATGTAGATGGATCAAACTTTCTGAAGTTAAGCCTTCCAGTAACAAATAAGTTCTTTTATAGTAACCACGAGATGTTGTTCTACAACCCACTAGCAATATTTAAAAGATTGTCCAAAATTTGAATCTGCAGTCTTGAAAAAGTGTGGTAACGGACTGACAAATGGATGGTAACGGACTGACACCTCTGAATTTTATTACTCAGAATAACGGTTACTACATAAAATCCAGAGCAAAGAACACATTATGTAATTATGAGCAACACTGAATACCCAGTGTGATTGATCAAACCAATACTCTTCCTTATATGGATGTCAAGCTACATTGGGCATGATGAGTAACTCGATGGGTGACATCTGATTACCTCAATCCCAACTTTGCTTTTGAAAAAATTAAATAATGAAATAATGATTCCTAGAGTTGAAATCTATTCTGTCAAAGCCAAACGGAATTTATTTCAACTATAAAATTAATTATCAAAAAAAAAAAAAAAATGTAGATAAGAAAGGACTTTAAAACTGGGGAAGGTTTAACATTCTTTTGGTACTTATTTTTGAAGCTTAATTTTTATTCTGTATTTCACTTGATTCCTCAAGCTAAGGAATTGTCAATAGGCCATGACCGTCACTGCAAACTGGTCGATAGTATTGGCAGTCAATCTCTTCCTCATCTGCACTTGACCAGAAAGCCAGTTATAAGATCTGAGAAAGATCTTCAAAAATTTCATTTGGACCATTTTATCCTTGATTGTTACAATTTTCCTATGCAGATTGTGGGATTTCTCTTAGAATTACATTCTGAGGTTCTGGGGGAGCAAAATAATCTTAAGCCAATTTTGATTCCTGTATGTAATTCACTAACAATCGACACCTCTTTTTCAGGGTTTTTTTACAGGAAACTTTTTTGAATTTTCGTCCTCTCTTTTTTCATCTCTCACAATTATGAAATCGTTTTCCCTTGGTGCTCGCCAAAAGTACTTCTTGTCCAAATAGAAATTTTCGATCAACTTATTTTATTTCATCTTGAAAGCCCATGATAAAAATATTTCAAAAACCTTTGGTTGATGTATTGGGTGCCCTTAGCAGTACAGGCATAGTTTAATTTTTTTTTTTTTAATTTTTGGGAGGATTGTAGACACTCAAAGTTGAATTCAGTATTTTACTTTCCTGTGCTGAAATGTGAGGCAAATGTGGATTTAGGTGTGCTTGGTTTACTTTCTTTTGGAGTTGAAGATTGATCGGCTTTTCTCTTCTTTTTTTTTCCATTTTGATTGAAAAATCCTGTTATTTCTTTTAAGCGTCCTTTACAATCACTTTCAAGTTTTCTTTGAGACTCCTGCTTTTGTTGCCTATCTTTTTCCTAAACAATGTAATGCCCATCAGTTTTCAGTCTTTCTTGATTATTTGAACCATGGATAGAGTAGGCATCTTGAACCTGTGAATAAAGAAATTGAGCGAAATTACATCATAAGCTATGAAAGTCAAATCGGAATAAAAAGCAAATCTTGTTTTCTTAAAAATAATATAGCAAAACTAAGAAAATAAAACTCATTTCTAACTTGTATCACATTACTTTGTAACAACTAAAATATTGACATTATACACAGCGAAACAGTTTGCTGACCCACTACATTTAAAGCCTCAGTGACTCAAAAGTTTTCCACATTAATTTAAATTTTTGATTTCTTTTTTTTTTCTCCCAGGGCTTCTTGCCCCTTTAACAGACGACTACTACTGGCTCCATTGTCATAAGGATATTATAGAACAATAAACAGTGTCTTTCCCTCAATTCAAACATAGCAAAAATCTTCAAGTGATCAAAAGATTCATAAGCTTTAAAAGATTCAACTTACCTATGCAAAATAGCAGGCTTGATGTTGAAGACCAGTGTTTGAAATTTTATGATCCAAATGTTTATAAAATGGCTGCCTGATCAGTTGAAACACATTGGAGTGGACATTACTCCTGAGACTTAAAAAACAACTTTTATATATTGTTTTTGAATTAAAATAGAATTAGTCAGTCTGTTACTGTCAGTCCGTTACCCTAAAAAATGTCAGTCCGTTACCCAACAAAAGTACCTTAAATGATAAATTTCTTGAAAAATTATCTTACAGTGCTAAAGCCATTCATGTAAGAACAGAGAATCTGAAATAGTGAGTCTGTACAACAATCACATCTTTCGTAGATGAAAAAATACTGATTTAATGGTAACGGACTGACATACAATTTCCCAAGGTCATTAAAACGACTGATGAGGACAACATTGCATTAAAATCGAAAATGTGAATGTTTATATAGGTTCCTGATACTTATAATTGTTTTAATATCAATAAACAACAGCAAAGGTGGCTATAATTTTGTAGAAGTTGCAAGGTTTATAATATTGAGAAAATATTCTTTTCGTTCTTCAAATAGGGGATACCCTGACATAAAGCAATAATAAGCATCCTGTACCACAAATATGCACGAAATATCCTTATATTCATAATCCTGAATGATTTTCCAACAAATTGGTACCAAATTTTAATATGTTCTTAAGAATTTGTAAAACACCCCTTCGGTTGACATTTTCGTGGAATTTCCCAATAATAATAATAATAATAATAATAATAATAATAATAATAATAATAATAATAATAATAATAATAATAATAATAATAATAATAATAATATATACTTTATTCATCAAAAAAATTAGAGAAAAGATGTAGAATCCAAAAGCAAACTCTCATTACGTTTTGGTTTGAGATCACCTAAAAGTCTCATCCAGACAGGATCCTACCAAGTGCGGATCGGAAGGCAATAATACAATTTTTTTCAGACAGACAACGTCAGGTACTCATTTTACACCTGAGTACGGTGAGAGAATACTAGTAAATCGCCTTCTCCAAGGACTCGACTATGCGCCGAGCTAGACTCGAACCCAGGACCAAAAGCATGTGTCATACTATACCACAAGCCTGCATAGCCGTAGATTGATGTTATTTTATCGCCTGAACCGAAAACCATTGGAAAAATTCGTGACAAGGTAAGCAAAGGGAAATCTCGTTGTGATGCAAATCTGCAACCGACAGACAGCTTCATACCATGAGCTACATGTAAATATAAGATGACTGTGTCAATGAATTACTTATTAAATTTCATCATTAAAAAAAAAAAGAAAAAAAGAGCTTTTATATAGCGCAATATCTACTAAAACGTTCTCAAAGCACTTTACAAGGTGTACCTGGCCAACACCACAGCAACACTTAACATTTAGGACTGGACATGACGCCTGGTAGGCAATGCTACAATTTTTTTCGGACAGAGGCACTGCTGTTACCAGCCAGGTACTCATTTTATAACCGAGTACGATGAGAGAATGTGAGTAAAGAGCCTTTTCCAAGGACTCACCTATGCGCAGAGCGAGGCTCGAACTCAGGACCTTCCAATCCGAAAGCGAATGTCATACCACAAGACCACATAGCCGGATATCTAAAAAAAAAAACCACATCTAAACCACAAAGGAATAATCTCTTATCTCACCTGTCAATTTTACTCCTCCAAGATTGTGAGAATTAAATTGAATTTTTTGGAAATCCCAACGTTAATTAAGTCTTTAATTTGATTAAAAGTAATTGTTTTTTTTGACATAAAACACAGGTCCAACTGTGAAAATACGTCACAAGTGTATCTATCTACAGGGCACAATGAATACTATTCAGATGGTAAGAGCGACAGCTTATTTCTTGCCATTGTGTCACATTGTCATGATCTGAAAAACAAAAATGATAAGATTTTCAGTACAATTTAAACATCACCATACATTCAATTTTGTTTTTTAACCTCTTATAAATAAATAAATAATAAATAAAATAAAATAAATAAAATTCCCTTTATTCATCCCAATAGGGGGAAATTTGTCTCTAGGGTCTATTCCAAGGGAAGACTGGAATAACCCAGGCGTGAGTCGCAAATTGAGCTGGGGCGATGTGAAGGTCACACAGCAGAGCGGCAGGTGATCGAACTCAGTACTTTTCAGGTACGAAGCAAAGACCGTACCACTGAACCATGCTACCCCCTTGAACAGAACTTACAACGTATTATGAATCATGGTTGTTATTTCACAGCTAAAACAAAAAGATGATTTGCACTGACAAACACACAAGAAAAGAAGAAAAAAAAAAGCAAGATGAAGGGGGGAGGGGGTGGGGGGGAGGAACTATATCATTAAAAGTAAATGAAGGGCAAGATGACCAATTGTGCAGTTTTATGGTCTTTTGGTATTAGTAGTATACTTGCCTACAGATCTAATGATCCTGGTTTCGAGTCCCATTCTATGTGCGGTGCACAGTTGAGTCCTAAGAAAAGGCTCTTTACACACAATCTCTCACCGAACTCAGGAATAAACTGAGTACCAGTACCTTAACAGCGTTGTCTCTGCTGGGAAAAGAAGCATTCGTGATATCTTCTGTAGCATGTATCATGTCTTGTCCTACATAGTAGTAAAGAATTCCCATTGGCTAGGTTTTTGTTTTTTAAAATTAAGTGGTCGCACTTCCAACCAATTGTCTTGTCTTTTTATTAAGTCGCAACTCAGTGCATTTAAAGATAATCGCATGGGTGCCAGCAGGAAGAAGTGCTGAAACCTGAAACTAAAATCTCGACACTTTGCCAAACCTGAAACTGTTCCTACTGAAAATGCAGCCTACACTTTACTCTTATTTCATCACCGTTTTTATGCCATTATTAAATGATTACACTGAGAAGGTGGCTGAATCACGTTTTCGAATTTTTACCAATGCTATTTGGTTATTATACTCAAAACACTGAAACCGGAGGTATTTGACTTCGAGATATAGCGAAACCGGAATTCCGGCATGAACCAGAAAACTGGCACCCATGGATAATTGCGACTGATGAGTGTGGTGAGGACAAATGGACATGTCTAGGCATTTATTCTGATTTGTATTGATTTCTCTGTCAAATTCAATTTGAACTGAACATAACTTTTTAAAAATATTTTCAGGCAGAGAATTCCATATTTGGATGGTGCTTGGAAAAAAACAAACGAGTTGAGACGAGCATTAACTCGTGACTGCAGCACCTGGTTTGAGTGCTGACTTCTTTTATTTGGGATGGATAAGGCGATCAATTGGGTTCATTGTCAGTCCATGTTAAAGAGGACTTTGGCTTTTTGTATAGTGCTTGCGTCTTTCATGTAATGGCGACCAGTTTAGGCTCTGTTGTGTTTCACCCCCGTAGTCAGCATCTTCTTTTTTCTTTTTCTTCAGTAAACTTAGCCATAATTACTTTCTTTGTGGCGCTGCACTGCAACTGATGCCTGGGTGAATATGAGTTTTAAATTTAAAGGGAATTTTAGGATAATTTCATTTACTAATTTTACTATCCATGTCAATGAGATTAGTCTGAGACCATTTAAGTTTCACCAAGACAGGAGAGGAATCTGCCGAGAGAAAACTGTAGAGATTAATAATACAAAATACTATATAATACAATAATATATATATATTAGAGAGAGAGAGAGAGAGAGAGAGAGAGAGAGAGAGAGAGAGAGAGAGAGAGAGAGAGAGAGAGATAGAGAGAGATATCTATAACCTATGACATTTGTGATGTATAATTTATAATCAATCAAGGCAATCACGGGTCTTCCCCTGAGTGGCGTCTGTATATATGGAAGTTCTTCCCTGATTTCTGCTATCAACTTTATTTTTATCCTAGTTTTAGAATTTAGAGTAACTGTAATATAGTTTGTACTACTACTACTACTACTACTACTACTACTACTACTACTACTACTATTACTACTACTACTACTACTACTACTTCTACTACTACTACTTCTAGAAATTAGAACAATTATGGCATGGAACTGGAACAAGAAGAGTTTGAGTTGGGAATCAACCACTACTCTCCACTACACTACACATCTAATCATCAAAACTAATAAAAATGGCTCAGTATAAAGACTACTTTATTCTCGTAAAGAAGAATAAGTTGTCGAGTAGAATTTGTGATATCACATGAACTCCAGAGGAAAAAAAATAAAAATAAATTATGATATTTTCTTAGTAATGAAATGGGACAGTCCGCCGATCTTTGTCTCTTGAAAGTGGAAAGCACTTGTGACTTGACGGAGCTGCATGTACAGGATCTTTAATTTTTGTCACTTCTCGGGTTAGATTTTGACCCTTAATTCAAACATCAAGTTTACAAACTTACCAGTGAGTAATCACTCAATACAATAATTATATTTTGACAGCAGGTAGAAGAAATAAAATATAATTATACACAAAAGTTTCGAAGTGGGCAGTGGCCCAACAGCAGTTTATTTTCATCCTTCCGTAACCTCTGAACTACGCATGTCTTCAGGAAGTCATTAGTTCCGGGTTACAATTTTCATTGAATTTGTACTTCTGTTCTTCAATGAGTCATTTCTATTTATTACTTCTCAATGCCGAAACATAATACATAGCGTAAATTATATGGCGTGATGATAAGAATGACTGTGGTTTTAAAATAATCATATAAATGTAACCCTGTAGAGAATAATGAGAACGGCAGAAGCTTCGTGGTTCTTGAAATGAAACGCTTGTTGAATGAAATTTCTTTCCCACTTTTCCCGTGGTACAACTCTAAGGGCACCATTTACATCAGCCATAGATTACACCTAAAGCTGTCAATTTTATTTTTTTTTAAAGTTATTTAATATTAATTCATTTCTTTATCAATGTATTATTTATTTACCCATCTATTTATTTATTTGAATCAATGTATATGTCAAATACGAACCTACAACGTTATGTGTTATTATTACTTATAACAACGGTAAGAAAAATGATCGACCATAACACTGAAGCATATAATATTTTATTATAGATAGTATCGAAAAACGTCCATTTTATGATAATGATGATGGAAAGGATGATGATGATGATGATGATGGTGATGATGATGATGATGATGGTGATGATGATGATGTTGATGGGGATGATGATGATGATGATGAAAAAGATGGAGGAGGAGGAGAAGGACGAGAAGAGGAAGGAGGAGGAGAAGAAGAAGAAGAACTCGAGACAGGCCACGCAGCTCCCTCCATTCCAGCCTCAAGGCAGTCCTATCGAATTTAACGACACTTTAGCATTTATATAGCTCAATATCCACTCAAATGTGACCCTTCGCCTTAAAACGGTATTAAGTCGGGTTTGTAAAGATGTTGAAAATTGAATTTATAGCCAGAAATATCAGAATTGTGTTGAGTTTATACGATTTATTGAGGAGAATGGATACCATATTTTAGGATGCTAATGCCAACAATTTATATTTTTGACCAGTTTTAACATTAAATTCGGCTTTTAAGCATCTGGTTTGTTCCGACATAATACCGTTTTGAGACGATGGGTCACAAACGTGCCCAAAGCATTTTGCAAGGGACCCCAAGCCAAAAGCAACCCTTACCATAATATGTGACGCTGTAAGTGTAAGGCGAGGTTATAGATAGAATGAAGTCTCTCGGGTTTTTGTTATTGTTTTTTTTTTTTTTTTTTTGCCATCCACGTTTATGAGTAATTCTCACAAAACCAGACTATAAACGTTCAAGGTTACATATAGATAGTATGCGCTTGGCTAAGAAGCTCAGAACATTGCCACCCGGAAGTTTAACGAACCAACACACAAAACTCTGTGTAACCATGATCGTTTATAGTATGGATAATACAGTTAAATGAAAATTACTCATAAACGCGGATGGCAAAAAACAATAACAAAGACCAGAGTGACGTCAACTTAATTCTATCTATAGTTTTTGTGTTGGTCGGTTATACTTCCGGATGGCAATGTTGTGAGTTTTTTAACCAAGCCCACAGCATCTATTGTACTCGCTGGATTCTGGAAGCCAAAAAAATGAACTTTTTTTTTTATAGCGCAATATCCACTAAATGTGCTCAAAGCGCTTTACAAGGGGTCGCTGGCGAACAGCAACACTTAACATGTAGGACGGGGCATGACGCCTATTAGGCGATATTATTGCACTTTTGATCGAACAGAGACAGCGCTGTTACCGGGCCAGGTACTCATTTTACACCTGAGTACAATGAGAGAATGGGAGTAATGAGCCTTTTCCAAGGACTCAACTATGCGCCGAGTGAGGCTCGAGCCCCAGGACCGACCACATAGCCGCACGCCAACTCTCACCCATTCTCACGCCCCTGTTGAGGTCGCTACATAAAGAATACAGGTACATATTAACATATTTGTGACCCATCGTCTCAAAACGGTATTATGTCGGAACGAACCAGATGCATAAAAGCTGAATTTAATGTTAAAACTGGTCAAAAATATAAATTGTTGGCATTAGCACCCTAAAATATGGTATCCATTCTACTCAATAAATCGTATAAACTCAACACAAGTCTGATATTTCTGGCTATAAATTCAATTTTCAACATCTTAACCAACCCGACTTAATACCGTTTTGAGACGAAGGGTCACATATTACCATCTTTACTCACGGTATATTCATTGCTTCAACCTTACACTCACTCACCCTCTTCTCTTCTTTATGAACTCACTCAATCCTAGAGATTTTTGCTACTTTTCAAAATTGGAAAAAAAAAAAAAATGTATTAACTCTCTCCTTACCAGCTATTTTTAGAATTTCCCCCGAAAATTTACACCCACCAAGCACAAAAATAGATTTTTCTTACTCAAACAAAAAAGTACCAAGTGAGTTCTACAACACAGTGTTTAGTATTTATAGCTGTAATCAAAGCATTTCTTTACATTTTGTGATGTACAAGAGAAATCAGAATGAGAAAATGGTCGGTTACATCGTAACGAATGTGACGATTTTCTTATGGGTGGTAAGGAGAGGGTTAAAAATGAGCATGTACATAGAGGTAGTTTTATTCAGCTGTAACTGTCATTAACATGCAAAAACTAAAAACACTAGCATTGATACTACGCCTATAATTATAATTTGTCTTAGAAAAATGTAATAAATTATAGATAGTTCGAAGATGACGTCACTCAGGTCTTTGTTATTGTTTTTTGCCATCCGTGTTTATGAGAAATGCTCACTGAACTGTATTAACCCGACTATAAACGTTCATGGATAAACACCGTTTTGTGTGTTGGTCCGTTTTACTTCCGGATGGCAATGTTGTCAGCTTCTTAGCCAAGCGCATACTATCTATAAACGTTCATGGATACACACCGTTTTGTGTGTTGGTCCGTAATACTTCCGGATGGCAATGTTGTGAGCTTCTTAGCCAAGCGCATGCTATCTTTATATTATTATTATTCTATCTTTGATTCGAACTCGCCAGCCAGCACGTGCAAATAAGATGGCTCATTCTTTCTTTCTTTTCTTTCCTTCCTTCCTTAAAGCACAGATAGACTATAATATTTACTGTCATTTGAATATCAAAGACATTTTCATCATCCCTTTGATCTCTTCCGAAAAGGCGGATACAGGGAAAGCAACGCGGCGCCTTTGATGTTTGTCGGTTTCTGTCTTTGAAGTGGCAATTTCGCTTTGATGTTTCACCCCAATATATTAACGATCAAAAGAACCTCAGGCGGTTTTACTACCTAGCTATTCTGCTCTGCTCTGAAAAAAAAATCATGTATTAAAAATTTTGGCCAGAAAACTCGTCCTTCAAATATCGATCGAATAAAACGACTCTCACATTGAAAAAAAAAACCCAAAAAAACTCTCAAACCCGGGACTTCGCAAAGTCTTCATTAAAATCCCAGGTTTGAGAGTTGTTTTTTTTCTTTCTCCATGATTAGGGTTAATTTTAATCGATCGATATTTGAAGGACGACGTTTTCTGTCCAAATTTTAAAATACGTGTTTTTCTAGAGTCTACGTGAATATTGCCTTTGTAGCAGTTAGTTTTATATTAAGTCTGTCAAACACATTTTTGTGATCTGCGCCTATCGTCTAAATACCAATATTATTTCTTTCCTTTTTTTTCTTCTTCTTTTTTTTTCATCCTACTACAAACAACGAAAATCTTTTTAAGCAAACTTTCTATAATATTATTCGTGGATGGAGTATTTTGAGGAACAATCTTCATCCAAGTTGCAAGGGGGGAATACCTAATCTTGTAGTAATAATAATAATATTCTAAATGATTATTTCGTTTCTTGCTTTGGTTCAGTGAAATAGAATTGTATCACATTCACGTTCGTAATGGATGGGATTTTCATTTGGCCCAAGAGAGAAATTTGTTGCTGTGGAGCTGATTTTCAAATCAAGTGCATTATTTATTTATTTCTTCTATCTACTTTTGTGGTTTGGTGGTGTAGATAGGTACTAGATAGATATCAACGTGCGTTTATTTGAAGGTCTGATAACCTATTTCATTATGGTGCTTATTGTTGTTATGGAAATCTCAAAAACATGACACAAAATATGGGAGGCCTTCCGAAAGCTCCTACATCACCAGTATTCTTTATATATATATATATATATATATATATATATATATATATATATATATATATATATATATATATAATAATGTTCTAGTAGGGGGTTTGAGAGGGGGGGGGGGGCTTTTTTAAAAATAAAGTCTCCCCCCCCCCCCCTCCCAAACCCCCTACTAGAACTTTATGAAAAAAGTTTCCCCCTCCCAAACCCCCTATTAGAATATTATATTTTAAAAAAATACTGGGGATGTAGGCGCGTTCGGAAGGCCTCCCCAAAATATTGTCCATTACAACAATGTTAAATTAGGCTGATTAATGGCGTTCGGATGTCAGACCTGTATAAATGTGCTCGTCGTGTATTATAATATATGGTGTTGGTGTGTGCTTGTAGGTACTAGAGTGCTAATATGCCAACTGACGGCGTGGAGTTCACAGAAACATGTGTTTCGGCCATAAATAAGTGAGTGGCTCCATTTATATTTTACATATATATATATATATATATATATATATAATATATATATATATATATATATATACTCAAAGTCAAAGCCTTGAACATTCATAGTCTGTTTAATACAGTTTAGTGAGCATTACTCATAAACATGAACGGCAAAAATCAATAACAAAAAACAAAACAAAACAAATCAAAACAAAAAAAGAGCTTTTATATAGGGCAATATCCACTAAACGTGCTCAAAGCGCTTTACAAATGGTCACTGACCAACATCAACACGTAACATGTAGAACGAGACATGACGCCTGTTAGGCGATATTACATTTTTTTTTTTTCGACAGAGACAACGCTGTTGACGGCCAGGTACTCATTTTACACCTGAGTACGGTGAAAGAATGTGAGTAAAGTAAAGAGCCTTTTCCAAGGATCAACCATATATATATATAATATGTACATACATACATACATACATATCTGACCCATCGCTTCAACCAAGTATTATGTGGGGTACGCTTAATAACTAGGAAAAAGAGATAATAAAGAAAGTTTTTAAAAATCACGTTTTTAAAAAAAAAATCGTCCTTTTAATAAATATCAATGGATTAAAATAACTGTCATCTTATCAAAAACTCTCAAACCTGGGACTTCACTGACTTCTAAAAAATATCCGAGGAAAAAATGACGTCACAAACGAAGACGACGTTCACGAAACGAACGTAAAAAATTAGTGGTTGTTAGTTCTCAAAGAAATGAATTATTCATGATTCTATAGATAGTATGCGCTTGGCTAAGAAGCTCACAACATTGCCATCCGGAAGTATAACGGACCAACACACAGAACTGTGTGTATCCATGAACGTTTATAGTCGGATTAATACAGTTCAGTGAGCATTACTCATAAACGCGGATGGCAAAAAACAATAACAAAGACCTGAGTGACGTCATCTTCGAACATTCTATATATAGTATGAAGTTGACGTCACTCAGGTCTTTGTGCGGCTATGTGGTCTTGTGGTATGTAGGACACTCGCTTTCGGATCAGAAGGTCCTGAGTTTGAGCCTTGCTCGGCGCATAATTGATCCTTGGAAAAGGCTCTTTACTTTACTCACATTCCTTCACCGTACTCAGGTGTAAAATGAGTACCTGGCCTTCAACAGCGTTGTCTCTATCGAAAAAAATTGTAATCTCGCCTCATAGGCGTCATGTCTCATTCTACATGTTACGTGTTGCTGTTGGTCAGGGACTCTTTGTAAAGCGCTTAGAGCACGTTTAGTGGATATTGCCCTATATAAAAGCTCTTTTTTTTTGTTATTGATAATTGCCGTCCATGTTTATGAGTAATGCTCACTAATCTGTATTAAACAGACTATGAATGTTCAAGGTTACACACAATTTTGTGTGTTGGTCTGATATTTCCGGATGGCAATGTTGTGAGTTTCTTAGCCAAGCGCATACTACCTATAGATAGAACGAAGTTGACGTCACCCAGGCCTTTGTTATTGTTTAATGCCATCTGATTTTATGAGTAATTAATTCTCACCAAACTGTATTAACCAAGACGATAAAAGTTCAAGGTTACACACAATTTTGTGTGTTGGTCTGATATTTCCGGATGGCAATGTTGTGAGTTTCTCAGCCAAGCGCATAGTATCTTCGTCTTGTTTTATGACGATTTTTTGTTGTTGTTAATATCAGGCTTTGAGCGTGGCCTTCTTAAAGTTATGGCCTGATACTGACCAAAAAATGACGTCAAAATGCCAGTCTTTGGCCACAAAAGAAAACAAATCGTGAGTTGTATTCAATAGTTCAACCAATGAAATAACTTGTGTCCATGAGCACTACTAACGACAACTCACTAGGCGGTGCAAAAACCAAATAATGACGTCAAACTGCCAGTCCTTTTGGAATTCAGTATCAGGCTATAACATGACGATGGCTACGGTTTGAATTTACAAAGGCTACACCATAACCTTCGTTAAAAGAGAAGAAAAAAAGTAACGTTATACTTTCTACTCTTTTGGTTCCTAAACAATTGGGATTGTGAGTGTAACACTTTTATGAACAAGTGGGCTATAGATAGTATGCACTTGGCTAAGAAGCTCACAACATTGCCACCCGGAAGTATAACGGACCAACACACAAAACTATGTGTAACCTTGAACGTTTATAGATAGTTCGAAGATGACGTCACTCAGGTCTTTGTTGATGTTTTTTGCCATCCGCGTTTATGAGTAATGCTCACTGAACTGTATTAACCCGACTATAAACGTTCATGGATACACACAGTTTTGTGTGTTGGTCCGTTATACTTCCGGATGGCAATGTTATGAGCTTCTTAGCCAAGCGCATACTATCTATAGTCTGGTTAACACAGTTTAGTGAGAATTACTCATAAAGGCGGATGGCAAAAACAATAACAAAGACCTGAGTGACGTCATCTTCGTTCTATCTATACCAGATTTTACTTTTTTGAGAAAATCAACATTGAAGATTTCGATCCCATAAAATGCCCAATTTCTCAAATATTATTCAATAGGTTTTTTTTTCAATACTTTCCGTGCGGAATAATAATTGTACTTGAAGAAGAAGAAGAAGAAGAAGAAGAAGAAGAAGAAGAAGAAGAAGAAGAAGAAGAAGAAGAAGAAGAAGAAGAAGAAGAAGAAGAAGAAGAAGAAGAAGAGGAGGAGGAGGAGGAGGAGGAGGAGGAGGAGGAGGAGGAGGAGGAGGAGAGATAGGAGAGAGAAGAAGAAGAAGAAGAAGAAGAAGAGAAGAAGAGAGAAGAAGAAGAGAGAGGAGGAGGAGGAGGAGGAGGAGGAGGAGGAGGGGGGGGGAGGGGGAGGAGAGAGGAGAGAGGAGAGAAGAAGAAAGAAGAAGAAGAAGAAGAAGAAGAAGAAGAAGAAGAAGAAGAAGAAGGAGAGAGAGGAGAGGAGGAGGAGGAGGAGAGAGGGAGGAAGAGGAGAAGAAGAAGAAGAAGAAGAAGAAGAAGAAGAAGAAGAAGAAGAAGAAGAAGAAGAAGAAGAAGAAGAAGAGAAGAAGAAGAAGAAGAAGAAGGAAGAGAGAGAGAGGAGTAGAGAGAGAAGAAGAAGAAGGAAAGAAGGAAGAAGAAAAATTAAGAAGAAGAAGAAGAAGAAGAAGAAGAAGAAGAAGAAGAGAAGAAAGAAGAAGAAGAAGAAGAAGAAGAAGAAGAAGAAGAAGAAGAAGAAGAAGAAGAAGAAGAAGAAGAAGAAGAAGAAGAAGAAGAAGAAGAGAAGAAGAAGAAGAAGAAGAAGGAGAGGAGGAGGAGGAGGAGGAGGAGGAGGAGGAGGAGGAGGAGGAGAAGAAGAAGAAGAAGAAGAAGAAGAAGAAGAAGAAGAAGAAGAAGAAGAAGAAGAAGAAGAAGAAGAAGAAGAACATCATCATTATCTTCAACTGCATAATTAGAATTGGATGAATGAACTCCTTTGATAAGCGATAACCCCGAGGTTGTTCCCATAAATTTCTCTTTTATATACAACATAATGCATTTGATCGCCATAAGTTTTCCATTGGGTACAATCAGTCAGTACCCTCGGAGCAGTCTCCGGTTGGCTGTGGTTGCAATCATTTCATTTATTCCTACTTGAGTTGTGATCATAAAAATTATTATATTCCACGTGTTTTCAAGATGGTGTATCTATCTATCTTTCTAATATTACTGTCGTAATTTGAAGAGGGGAAAAAAATACATTAAAAAAAAAATTGGCCAGAAAAATCGTCCTTTTATAATATATATCGATTTAAATAATTCTCATCTTGTTAAAAACTATCAAACCTGGGACTTCTGGATAGAATTCCCAGGTTTGAGAGTTTTTGATAAGATGGGAGCTATTTTAATCGATCGATATTTGAAGGACGTGTTTTTTAGGGTGTTTGTGGCCAAAATTTTAAATACGCGTTTTTTCAGAGTACAAGATTATTCCTTATCAAAGTCTTGTTTCGCTGCACCGGTTAACACTGATGAATTGCAATTTATATTTTCAAAAATTAATTTTGGCATGAAAAATTCTATCTCGTTAGACCTAGATATTTCATCATATTATTGGGTTGTTTAAAACGATTCACATCTTGTCTCCATTTTTAGTTGTTTTTTTTTTTTGGGGGGGGTTAAAAATTTTTTTTACAAAGCCCTCGACTTCTGTAGGGATGATTTATTAAGGTTTTCTGTTGTGTTTTTTTTTTTGTTTATTTGTTTTTTGTTTTTTTTTTTTTTGTTTGTTTTTTTGTATTGTCTTACTGTAACAACATATTACGAAGTAAGAGTTTGGAATGGAGGTGGGGGGGGGGGGGGGGGGGGGGGGGGGGGGTGGGTTTGTTTGTTTGTTTTATATTAATTTTCGTTTGTTTTGTCTCGTATTGTTGTTGTTGGTTTTTTGTTGTTTTTTTTTTTTTGGCTCTTTTTTGTTTTGTTTCGTTTTTAATTTTTGTTTGCTTGTTTTGTTTGGGTTTTTTTTTTGAGTTCTATATATATATATTTTTGTGTGTGTGTGTGTGGGGAGGGGGGGGGGGGGTGATTTTGTTTTGTTTTGTTTTCGCCAACGTGATTTTCTTTTTAAAATGTTTTTTTTTTCAGTGTAATGATTGAGCAGAAAAAAGACAAGTTGTGTGTTGGTTTTTACATGTAATTCACGCCAGAAAGTGTGTACGTTAGACGGTTTATTCCCTCTATCTATCTCGTTTCTATCCTAGAGC
>NC_088372.1:3234203-3255950 GCF_034508935.2 Berghia stephanieae | reverse complement strand
TCCCAATTTTTAAAGGGAAAATAAAAAATTTTATTAAAAAAAAAAAAATTGTATTCAAAATTTTGGTCAGAAAACTCGACCTTCAAATTCAACATCGTATTTAAAACAAAACAACAAAAACAAAAAGCTCTCAAACTTGGGACTTCCTTGACGTGTTTGTGTGAAACCCCAGGTTTGCGAGTTTCGTTGTTGTTGTTTGTTTGTTTGTGTGTTTGTGTATTTGTGTGTTTGTTTGCTTGGTTGGTTGGTTGGTTGGGGTTTTTTTTTGTTTTTTTTTTGGGGGGGGGGGGGCGGGGGGGGGGGGGGGGGGGGGGGGGGCGTTAGTTTTGTTTTGTTTTTTGTTTCTTTTTTTTTTTCGTTTGCTTTAGACAAGATGAAGGGTCATTTTAATCGATCGATATTTGAAGGCCAAATAAATAAATCTTATGGCCTAAATTTTCAACAAGTCTTTCTTCAGAGTTGACACAGTGAAAAAGCCAAAAACTAGTGGGTTGTAAAATTAGTATCCGATTATTATCAAATATTTCTATATCAAATATTATTTCTAGTATATCAAATATTATTTCTATATCAAATATTATTATTGCGTCGATACAAGATTTATTTTAAGACTTTTAGTGTCGACAAGGGACGTAACCCATGATAATAGCACTCCCTGCAGACGATGTTGGCGGAGTTGTCTGTCCTGGCGCCTTGTTTATTGCCTACCGTCATGGCGGCGGGTGTGTACGGATTCTAGGAAAATGGCGCCGACCGACCGCTAGCCAGGTTGTTGGGTTTTTTCCCCGCCCACTTATGACGTATTACACACATTTGTGGAATTATTACTTTTTGGAAAGATCATTTATTTGTGACCCATCGTCTCACAAGGGTATTATGTCGGAACGAACCAGATGCTAAAACGCCGAATTGAATTGTTAAAACTTGTTGGCATTAGCACCCTAAAATATGGTATCCATTCTCCTCAATATATCGTAAAAACTCAACACAAGTCTGATATTTCTGGCTATAAATTCAATTTTCAACATATTAACCAACCCGACTTAATACCGTTTTAAGGCGAAGGGTCACATATTTTGAATTATTACTTTTTGGAAAGATAATTTTTGGAACGATTATTTTTTTTTTGGTGGGGGGGGGGGGGGGGGCGATTAAATTTGGAGAGATTAGATATATTTTAAAACTATTTATTTATTGAGACCACTAATTGTGGTAGGGACAACACAACGATGACAGTGGCGACGACAACGCAGTTTAAAAACAAAAAAGAAAAAAAATGCAACAACGAGAATGATGCAATTATACTGTTTTTTATTGAGAAAACATCATTCTCGTTGTTGCATTTTTTTTCTTTTTTGTTTTTAAACTGCGTTGTCGTCGCCACCGCCATCGTTGTGTTGTCCCTACCACAACAGTGGCGTCCGTGGCTTGTGTTCGATTTGTGACATCATCTCATCTCATCTCATCTTATGAGAAGCTCACTTCTTCTTCTTCTTCAAGTACCAAGTCTGTGCCAGACATCGGTGATCGTGGTACGCCATTCATCTCTCTGATCAGATAACCTCACAAAACTAATATTACTCTTCTCTTTCTTTGTCACTTTCAAACTATTCAAATATGTTTTTCTTGGTCAATCTTTTTACTCTCTTTACCTTCTATCTTTCCTGTGAGAAGCTCACTAGATTAAATAAAACATCCTTTTAATAAGATATACACTTGTTACATCAAAATTCACATGACATAATATTATAATAATCTCCCTTCATCCGCCATTATTGTAAAATATCGTGATATGATTTTATTCAATAATTCATGTTAACATATATTTTTCGTCTCTCTATGCATATGCACGTTTTGGTGAATGTGTGTGTCTTTGTGAGTGTGTGTGTATGTGTGAGCGTGTGTGTGTGTGTGTGTGTTTATATAAATTTGTGTGTGTACAAAAATGTTTTTTAATGATGTTTTACAATTTTGTGCGCATAGAGCTGTTTTGTCAACGGGGTTGGGCGCTATACAAATAAACTTTATTATTATATTATGGTCAAACGATGCTCGCTATGGTTAATGGCCGATTAGGTGACAATGTTCGCAAATGTCAGGCCCTGGCGTGAAGAGAAATATTATTTTACATACATCACTCCACTCTACTCATGTTTAGATGAGTACCTGACTGTAATAATTAATTAATAGTGACGGATATTGTAATGGACAATGTGACTGCGGACTTGAAAATGAAAATGGACATCATGTCCTAATGGAATGTCCAAGGTACAACCAGTTGAGAAGGAACTTCTGGCCTGACCCAACCCCATACTCAAAGAAGCTGTACGGAAGTGAGGACGACCTCAGGACCACTGTGGGCTTCATTCACCAGACCGGACTGACCATGTGACGTGACGGGAACGAAGAAGAAGAAGAAGTAAGAGATTTAGTGGTAATCTACACACATTACCTCACTCCACTCAGGGTCTTCATGAGGTGAAGGAAAGTGAAAAGAGCAGGGTTTTTAAATTATTATTTTTTTTTGGGGGGGGGGGTTCGTTTCTTTTTTTTTTTTTTTTTTTTGTTTATGGGGATTTTGTTATTAGTTTTTTTTTTCTTGGTTCTTTGTTTGTTTATTTGTTTTATTTTTTTAAAGTTAACTGTTTGGTCTGAAATGTTCGCTATAGGGAACAAAAGTATGATGCCAAAAACTGGTTCTTATTTCATTGGAAGTGTAAAACTACTCTTCCAGAGAACTGCATATATATGTATATATATATATATTATATATATATATATATATATATATATATATATATATATATATATATACCGTTTGTAATGGATCCTCTTGTGTCAGAGTGATGGCATTTTATTTTCTAGTCTAAATATATGCTTGTCGTCTATAAAGATCATCCATCCTCGCTCTTTTACGTCCCGTAATCCTAAGAATCTGCCTGTACATCTTGTTACTGAAACAGTTGTGCCCCTTTTATGTAACTATAATTGAGCTTTTTCATATAAAGCGATATAGCCACTAAACGTGCTCAAAGCGCTTTACAAGGGGTCCCTGGCCAACAGCAACATTTAACATGTAGGACGGGACATGACGCCTTTTAGGCGATATTACAATTTTTTTTTGGACAGATACAACGCTGTTAACGGCCAGGTATTCATTTTACACCTGAGTACGGTGAGAGAATGTGAGTAAAGAGCCTTCTCCAAGGACTCTACCATGCGCCGAGCGAGGCTCGAACCCAGGACCTTCCGATCCGAAAGCGAGTTTCATTCATACCACTAGAGTACATATCCGCACCTAACTTTGACGATTCGGCAGCTCTCGGTTAGTCGATAGATTTAGATAACCGGAAACGTCAAGAAAATAAAAGAAAATGGAAAAGACTAGAAGGATAGAAGGAGGGAACTCGTCGTTAAGTTCCCTTGGAGAGGAAAATCAGGTCACTGCTCTGGGCCTAGCATGATCAGATGAAAGAGAGAGAAAGAGAAAATTCCTGCTTCACGGTCAGACAATTGGATTCAGTAGTCTGATGACACGTCGCCCGGCAACGGCGGCCATCTTGGTTCTAAACAAAGAAAATCTTTACTTTTTACTCTTCATGCTGGCGAGAACTTTTCATTCCCTTTTCATACGCCTTGTGATCAGAATGTGTAAAAGTCAAAACATGATCAAATTTATGTGTTTTTTTCTCCCTCGAGATACGCTTTTATGCTCGCGGAGAAATATGTCATACGGCGTCCGCCATTGTTCCGATAGTTTAGAGCCAGTGTTACTAAGTTACCATGCGTCATTAGGAAGGAAGTGACGTTAAGACTGTTGAAGACAATTGTAATAATGAAATAAATGGAGATAATGGTTTACGGACAAGATATATTTATGACAGAACTACAAAAACATTCATTACACAACATAGAACGATACAACTCTACTTATCCAGTAATCCTTTCTCCTTACATCCACGAATAGTGAAAACTACAACAAATAAAAGATATAGAACAGGAACGCTGGAAAGTGGTATTCTGTTCAACTCAACATAACTTACCCCCCCCCCCCCCCCCAAAAAAAAAAAAAAAAACCCTCTTCTTTCCCGCGCTACGCTTACATATAATATATAGCCCCAGGCTCGAACCCTGATTGGCTGGAAGTGGTGTTCAAAATGCTAAGCCCCCTGGGAAGGTACGGTCAACTCAGACACGTTCGGGTGATGACCTAACAACCATGATGCCAGGGCATAACAGTAACCTATTCGTTATTAGCACTCCGAGGAATTAATTGGTTACTTACACAATTCCAAGGATGTAAGAACCAAAACAGTGGAGGGTGTGACGTCACCATTTTACTTCCTCATTGTGCCAGTAGTTATCATACTAAAATCATTCTTTTCCATCATATGTAACCCCTCGTCTCAAAACGGTATTAAGTCTGGATGATTAAGATGCTGAAAATGAAATTTGTAACCAGAAATATCAGACTTAAGTTGAGTTTATTTGCCTAAAAGAGGAGAATGAATATCATATTTTACTGTACTAAATACCAACGTTTCATATTTTAGACCAGTTTAACTATAATTTGACTTTTTAGCATCTGGTCTATCCCGACTTAATACCGTTTTGAGACGAGGGGTCACATATGTTAGATAGAGACTTATTATGAATTTTACTCCTTGTTCCTAACTTGACATTGGGTTGGACGTTACACCGCTCCGAGCGGTATCAACCCCAGGGGCAGACACGAACCTAATCGGCTTTGTGGTCCAGTGATATGAAACTCGCCTTCGGACTGGAAGGCCCAGAGTTCGAGTCCCCGATCTGTGCTGCGTATAATTACGTCTTTGAAAAAGGGTTCTTTACTCACGTTATCTCACCGTGCTCAGGTGTAAAATGAGTACCTGGCCTGGCTGTTCACACCGTTGTGTCTGTCCGAAAAAACAAATAATAATGTAATATCGCATAACAGACATCATGTATCGTCCTACATGGTAAGTGTTGCTGCTGGCTTGGGACCAATTGCAAATAACTTTGAGCGCATTTAGTGGATATTGCGCTATATAATGACTCTGAATGACTACTAGTTTATTCATGTTTAATTGAGGAAAATGGAAGAAAAAATACTTTTTAAATTCTCAAAATATCGAGAGAGAAAAAATTACAATCTGACATTTTTGATCAATCTAACATGAAAATGACTTTTTGACACTTGGTTCTATGTGGTCTAGTGGTATGACACTCGCTTTCGGTTCGGAAGGTCCTGGGTTCGAGGCTCGCTCGGCGCATAGTTGAGTCAGTGGAAAGGCTCTTTACTCACATTCTCTCACCGTACTCAGGTGTAAAATGAGTACCTGGCCGTTAACAGCGTTGTCTCTGTCCGAATTATAATTTCGCCTATTAGGCGTCATTGTCCCGTCCTAAATGTTAAATGTTGCTGTTAGCCAATGACCCCTTGTAAAGTGCTTTGAGCGCGTTTAGTGGATATTGCGCTATATAAAAGCTCAATTTTAATTTAAGAAATAATACCTTTATGATACACTAAGTCACAAACCATCATCATCATCATCATCATCATCATCATCATCATCATCACCCTCATCATCATCATCATCATCATCACCCTCATCATCATCATCATCATCATCATCATCATCATCATCATCATCATCATCATCATCACTCATCACCCTCATCATCATCATCATCATCATCATCATCATCATCATCATCATCACCATCATCATCATCATCATCGTCATTACCATCATCATCATCATCACCATCATCATCATCATCATCATCATCATCATCATCATCATCATCATCATCATCATCATCATCATCGTCATTACCATCATCATCATTATCATCATCATCATCGTCATTACCATCATCATCATCATCATCACCATCATCACCATCACCATCACCATCATCACCATCACCATCATCATCACCATCATCATCATCATCATCATTCATCATCATCATCATCATCATCATCATCATCATCATCATCACCATCATCATCATCATCACCATCATCATCATCATCATCATCATCATCATCACCATCATCATCATCATCATCATTTTCATCGAGCGATTTCCATTTGTTCACCACGCCTGGAATTCCAAGATTTCATGGTGCATGCTATTTTGGCACCAATTCTACCCACACCGTGATGGGAACGTAATTTTATCGAGAACGTTTGGCAAACGTATAGATAGATAGATAGATAGATTATCTGTACACCGAAATATTTCTATTGAACGTCGTTTTGCGTGCAAAATACTGAAGATGATAAATTCTTATGTAAGTCTTCGTAAACTCATAGCCTGACACTGACCCCCTAAAATGGGAGCGATCTTTATTCATGTTTTCGTCCAACCATGTCACCAATCACATGATTTGTTGCTGTTAAACGATTGGATAATTCTTAACAAATGTAAACACGCTGCTTTGTTTACAAATGTTTATAACATACCCATGTGTCAAACTGAATAAAATGACCAATCGTGATGTTAGATATTTCAAAAGCTGTGAATACTTTTCATTATGTGGGTCACTTTGAGCACATTTTGCAATGTGACCAATGACCTCGATCATGGAAATATAATATAGATCATGCTCATGGCGAAGACGAAAACCACTTAAATGAAAACATATTATGAGTTGTATTCAATAGTTCAACCAATCAATGAGATCATAAATGGTTTTCTTGAGCACTCGTTAGAAGCGACAATTCATTCGGCGTGGCAATAAAACTAACTTATAAATGACTCCAAAATATAAGTGCGAGTGTCTGTGACCTAAGCCATCGTTAACTTATAGTCTGACACTGACCAAAAAATGACGCCAAAAAAACAAGTCTTTGGCGCAAAAGCATACAAATCGTGAGTTGTATTCAATAGTTCCAACCAATGGAATCATTTATTTCCTTGAGCTCTACTAACGACAACTCACTGAACGGTGCAAAAACTTTTTTTAAATGACGTCAAACTGCCAGTGCTAGAGTGTTCTCGCGGAGCCATCGTTATGTTATAGCCCGATACTGAAACCCAAAAAGACTGGCATTTTGACGTCATTATTTGGTTTTTGCACCGCGTAGTGAGTTGTCGTAAGTAGAGCTCATGGAAACAAGTCATTTCATTGGTTGAACTATTGAATACAACTCACGATTTGTTTTTTGTTGTGGCCAACGACTTGTCTTTTTTTTATAATTGTCAGGCCGAATTCGTCGTTAACTTATAGATAGTATGCGCTTGGCCAAGGAGTTCAAAACATTGCCATCCGGAAGTAGAACGGACCAACACACAAACTCTGTGTAACCATGAACTTTTATAGTCTGGTTAATGCAGTTTAGTGAGAACAACTCACAAACGCGGATGGCAAAAACAATAACAAAGGCCTGAGTGACGTCATCTGCATACTATCTATAGTCAAAAAATAATGTCAAAAGAATACTATCTCAACTACCACTATCAGAAACTCTGAATACATTGAATTTGTTATTCCACGAGACATTGTGAATCGCATCGATCATGGTAAATGCTCTCAATAAACGTTTATATACATATCTATGTAGATATATATATATATATATATATATATATATATATATATAATATATATATATATATATATATATATAAAGAAAAAGAACATTCTTTTTTATTAATTTCTTCTACCTGTTCAAGTGTCACATCCGTATGTTATCAAATCCATAACTTCGTGATTTAAATATCACATCTGGCATACATCACGTTTTAAATCAAAGCTAGAGGGTGTCAGGCGCGATTTCAGGTCACGTGATTCCACAAGCTGCCAATTCTACGATTCCTTGCTGGACGACGTTCCAAATTTTCGCTGTTGCTTGAAGACGTTAACCCTCTCCATACCAAAGAAAAAAAAAGAGAGCTTTTATATAGCACAATATCCACTAAATGTGTTCAAAGCGCTTTACAAGGGGTCCCTGACAAACAGCAACAGGTAACATGTAGAACGAGACATGACGCCTGCCAGGCGATATTACAATTTTTTTCCGGACTGTTCACGGACAGATACTCATTTTACACCTGAGTACGGTGAGAGAATGTGAGTAAAGAGCCTTTTCCAAGAACTCAACTATGCGCCGAGCTCGAGGCTCTAACCCAGACATTACGATGCAACCGAAAAAAATTCTCATTTTGATAAAATTAAAAAAAAAAAATTCCCTTAATTCATCCCATAGGGGAAATTCTAAAAATAGCTGGTAAGGAGAGAGTTAACCAGATTGTAATCGGCGAGGTGGCATTTTTACGACCTGCCAGAAACTGACAATTCTGTGATTGCTTTGATTTGGAATTTCCTGATTTTCAATCAACTTAGAAATAAATAAGGAGGGGGGAGGGTGAGGGGGAGGGGGGGGGGGTCCCGACGATGGCTTAGTTGGAAGAGCGCTCGCATCACACTCAAAGGGACCGATGTCGATCCCATTTGAAGTGCGGCAATGTGGTCTAGTGGTATGACACTCGCTTTCGGATCGGAAGGTCCTGGGTTCGAGCCTCGCGCCTAACAGGCGACATGTCCCGTCCTACATGTTAAAATGTTGCTGTTGACCAGGGACCCCTTGTAAAGCGCTTTGATCACATTTAGTGGATATTGCGCTATATAAAGCTAAATTTTAACTTTAATTTTAAGTCCATTTGGGTTTGTTTTTCTGACCCCTCCCCCCTTCCTCCCTATTTACCCAGCAGTTATTGGGTAGCTGTATCTGTTAGATCTGGCGGAAAGTATTTTGTCCGTTGGACTTTAAGGTCCTATTCAAAAGGTAACAAGCAATTGCTATAGTCCGTTTCACGCTTTAGAAACCGGGACTAACTCCGGCTCTATGGACCTCAAGACTTTGAAGGACAACGAGAAACAAATAAGCACTTAGAGTTAAAATTTTAAAATCACAACAACAAAAAATTCCCTTTATTCATCCGCAAGGGGAATAAACTGTCTATAGGGTCTATTCCAAGGGAAGACTGGAATAACCCAGGCATCAGCCGCAGGCAGGGCCGCAAATTGAGCTAGGGCGAGGTGACTTGCTCAAGGCCACACAGCACAGCAGCGGGTGATCGAACTCGGTACCTTTTGGGTACGAAGCGAAGACCGTACCGCTGAGCCACGCTGCCCCCCACCGACTTATTACCCATTCGAGTCGGTGGGTCACATTTGTGACCCTTCGCCTCAAAACGGTATTAAGTCGGGTCGGTAAAGATGTTGAAAATTGAATTTATAGCCAGAAATATCAGATTTGTGTTGAGTTTGTACGATTTATTGAGGATAATGGATACCATATTTTAGGGTGCGAATGCCAACAATTTATATTTTTGACCAGTTTTACAATTAAATTCGGCTTTTTGTAAAGCATCTGGTTCGTTCCGACATAATACCGTTTTGAGACGATGGGTCACATTTGTATTATATCGTTCCTAATGGCATTTTAATCATTTCCCCATCATTCCAAAACAAGAACTGGAGAGAAAAGTTGTTTTGACAACATTTGTAAATTCTGACACTTTTACACTTTTGTTGACAAAGATAAATTGTTAATTTTGTCTAGACTTCGATCACGTGACACGTCTGGTTTCAATCATTTCAACTAACAACAACAACAACAAGAAATATGAATAAAGACGTTATAAAACAAGAAAAATATGTTATAAAACCAACCAACAAAAAATAGGGGGTGGGGGGGGGGGGAGGGGGGGGGATCTTGTCTATAATTTTATATGTGGAAATCATCATGATCATGATCATCATTATCATCATCGTCATCACCACCATCATGGTCTAGTGGTATGACACTCGCTTTCGGTTCGGAAGGTCCTGGGTTCGAGGCTCGCTCGGCGCATAGTTGAGTCAATGGGAAGGCTCTTAACTCACATTCTCTCATCGTACTCAGGTGTAAAATGAGTACCTGGCCGTTAACAGCGTTGTTTCTGTCCGAAAATATTACAATTTTGCCTATCAGGCGTCATTGTACCGTCCTACATGTTAAATGTTGCTGTTAGCCACTGACCCCTTGTAAAGCCCTTTGAGCACGTTTAGTGGATATTGCGCTATATAAAAGCTCAATTTTAATTTAAGAAATCTTCTTCTTCTTCTTCTTCGTTCCCATCACGTCACATGGTCAGTCCGGTCTGGTGAATGAAGCCCACAGTGGTCCTGAGGTCGTCCTCACTTCCGTACAGCTTCTTTGAGTATGGGGTTGGGTCAGGCCAGAAGTTCCTTCTCAACTGGTTGTACTTTGGACATTCCATTAGGACATGATGTCCATTTTCATTTTCAAGTCCGCAGTCACATTGTCCAGAGGCACCTGCTCTGGACATCCTCCACATATGTTCCTTTAACTGGTTGTGTCCAGTTCTCAGTCTGAAGATGATGACCTGTTCCTTTCTGTCGAGCACCTTGATTGGGTCATTCATGTTGTATTCTGGGTGCTTCTCTCTCCATCTCTGAGACTGGATAAATTTGGCCATTTTGTTAATTGCTCCTGTTGAGTACATTGGGGAGGGTTGCTGCATGCGACTGCCTGCCTTTCCAGTTGGTCAGCGATCTGATTTCCAAGTATCCCACAGTGTCCTGGAATCCACTGCAGTACCATGTTGGTAAACTTGCTTAGCTTCATGAGGTCTTCCACCAAGGTGTCTATATCATCCGCAAAGGACATCATTATATCCTCCAGAATTTTCTTAGCATCTGTTAAAATCACTATGTGTCTTGGTTTTTCATTTTCTGAGAGGATTTGCTTAACAGCTTCATGGATTGCATCTGCCTCTGACTTGTAGATTGAAGTGCGAGTACCAGTCGGTTTGCTGATCTCCTTTTGTTGACCATTTGTGTACTCGATGTGCACTCCCAGGCCCCCGCATGTGTGTTCTTTATTGCATGAAACCATCTGTATAGATTCTTGTCCATTTTTTTCAGGGTAGTTTTGATCTATGCACTTCTGTACAGACTTCTTGATTTCTTCGCCGTGTTTTTTTTTGTTGAAATGTCACCAACGGAAGTCTTGATTTTCAAGTGATTTTGCCTTTTCCAAATTGGTACTCTGATATTTGCTTTGCATTTTTGGGTCATTATTCCGTCAAGTTCGTGATCTTTTTTAATTTGCTGGGCTCTTTCAATAAAGTGGGATCTTTTCAGCCGCCTAGTTTTCTTTTGTTGCGCTCTAGCGTGAAGAGGCTGATCTGTCATTGTTTTCACGTCTGTGTATTGTTTCAAAATTTTTGATTCCCTTCTTTCTGATAGAGATGTAAGTCCTGTTATGGTTTCCATTGCATGAATCGGTGTCGATTTCATTCCTCCACTTATTATCCTCATGTTGCTGTTTTGCACTTTGTCCAGTTTTTCCATTTGAGTTTTGGAGCAGTTTCCCCATGCAGATATCCCGTATTCTAGCGCTGGTCTCACATATCCTGTGTAAGTTTGTTTCAGTATATCGGAGCTAGCTCCCCAAGTTGTTCCAGCTAGTTTTTTCAAGAGTTGTGTTCGCTTTACCCCAACTTTCTGACTGTTGCTGATTTGATTTTTCCATGTTAGTCTTGGGTCAAAATGGACTCCTAGCATGTTGCTTTTTCGTCTTTTGGGGAGAGGCTAAATATTGTGAACTTTGTCTTCACTGCATTTATTTTCATCGCCCAGTTGTCAGTCCATTCTTTGATATTATCCAGTGTGATTTGCATCCTGTGTTGTGCCTTGATTAAATTTTGGTCAGAGCTAATCAGAGCTAGGTCATCTGCGTACATCGACATTTTCACTCCTCGACATAGTGTTTCTCTTATATCATTTACATAGAGAAGAAATAGTGTAGGTGATAGTACTCCACCTTGTGGGACTCCATGTTTTAGTTTTGCTTCTCTACTTTTGTGACCTTGTGTTGTTACTCTTGCCTTTCTTGTTTTTAGGTAGTTTTGTATCCAGTTGAGCATGTTATGGGATACTTTTGATTTTTGTAGTTTATATACCAGACCTTTTTTCCACACTTTGTCGAATGCTTTTTCAAAGTCCACCCATACCACAATTTGTTTCTTTCCATCCTGAAACGAGTCTTCTATTTCTTGGGATATGTAGGTTACTTGATTTTCAGTACTCCTGTGTCTTCTGAAACCAGCTTGTTCATTTATAAGCACATTATAGTTTTCAAGATACCACATCAGTCTGGAGTTGATAATTCTTTCTATCAGCTTGCACATGCAGCTTGTAAGACTTATAGGTCGGTAATTTGCGGCTTCATTTGCTTGTTTTCCTTCTTTCTTAATTGGGACAATAAAAGCCTTTTTCCATATATCTGGTATTTTACCAGTTTTCCAAGTGCTGTTGTAGAGTTGTAATAGCTTCTTTTTCGCTGTCTTTCCAAGATGGATAAGCATCTCATTTGTTACTTCGTCTGGGCCTGGCGATTTCTTTGTTTTTAACACTTTGAGAGAGCTTTCTAGTTCTTCCATAGTTAGCTTCTTTGTCATTACTTCATCTATGGCTTCCTTGTGTTCCTTTTTTTTTGTTTTCTGCATTCTTTTCTAACCCTTTCCTTCAGTTCTTTTTCTATTGTGTTGTCACTAATTTTTTTTGAACTGCTCCATGAATAGGTCTGCAGCTTGTTGTGGACAGACAAGTTCTCCTTCTTTTTCCAAAGCGGGAGGGGCGTAGTGATTCGGTTCTCTATTTAGGGCTTTTGTAAGTTTCCAAAGTTTATTTCCATCTTTTTCGAAGTTAAGGCTATGCGTTTTTTCTTTCCATGCCATTTTGGATGTCGTTGCCATTTCTTTTTTAAAGGTAGCTTCTGCCTCTTTATATGCTGCAATATTGTCATCACAGGGGTCTGCTTCAGCCTTTTCTCTTGTTTCCGATACTTCATTACTTAACTGATTAAGATCGTCTGTCCAGAGTGGTATATAATTTTTTCTTGCTCCCCTTGGGATACTTTCTTTTGCTGCTTTTAGGATGGCCTTTGTCAGTTCTTTTGCACTTTTGTTGACATTCTTGGTTTTACAGTTTATGTTTTTGCAGTGGCTGTCTGTAAGTTGTTCAAAGCTTTCCCATTTTGCTTTTTTGTAGTTCCATCTTGGGATAGTTTGTGTTTTGTTTTCATTTTGATGATAGAGGTTTGTGATGATTGGCCTATGGTCGCTACCACCCAGTTGGGGCTGTACTGTTCTATTTATCGTCTTTGCTATATCATCTGTGGCAAATGTAAGATCTGGGGTAGATGTGTTTTCCACGCTCTTGAGAAATATGTGTCCTCATCTTCATCATCATACAATAGTTGAAGTTTTGTTTCAATTTGCCAGTTTTCTACTGTTTCACCACGTTTGTCCATATCTCCATATCCCCAGCTTTGAGAGTGACTGTTAAAGTCCCCTAGTACCAGACATCTTTCTTCCTGGATTTTTATCTTGTCTAAATGAAGCTCTTTGTTTGGTGGGCAATAGCAGTTAAAAATCAGGAGTTCTTTCTTTCCGATACATACTTTAATTTGCTGTATTTCTGATTGCTCTTGTGTATCAATTTTTATGCCTGCGGTGGGGTAGTCGTTTTTTACTAATGTCATCACGCCTCCTTTGTGATCCTTTCTATCATGCCTTATTACCTGGTACCCTCTGATGGCAAATCTCATGTTGTCCGTGAGGTGAGTTTCTTGAATGCAGGCAATTTTGATGTCCTGCTCTTTGAGTCTCTTTTCAAGGGCTATTTTCTTCTTTGCAACGCCCTCAGCATTCCATTGGAGGATTTTAATTGTGTTTGGTGTTCCAGTCGCATGTAACCTTGATCCTCCTCCCCTGGTTCCGCAAGATGAAGTCAAGGTACCACCAGATCGCTTGGGTGGGCCATTGAGGCCCGGCACTAGGCCCGTCCGGCGGGATTCCACGGGCTTCGCACCACATCGGATTTGATTATTGTGACGTGTCATATTGGGATTTAAGCATGCAGTGGCAGTTTCCAGTTTCCTGAGATATTTGCGCCTTCCGGCCCCGCTGCTCTGTCTTCGGCGTGCTGTTTTTCAGGATTTGCTTCCTTGGCCTTTGACCATCCAAGGTCTGTCACAAGGCAGTGGCGGTTTTGCTTCAGAGTGTCCTTCTCCTAGATCGATTGCGGTCCCTGTTAACGAACTCGATCTGTCCGGGTTTTTGTTCGGAGTGTCCTTCTCTTAGATGGATTGCGGTCCCCCGTTTACGAACTCCATCTGTCCAGGTTTTTGCTCAGAGTGTCCTTCTCTTAGATGGATGTCGGTCCCCCGATGACGAGCTCCATCTACCCGTGGTCAGATGGTCTAAGTTGGGAATCCGGGAGGATGTCCTGTAGAGAGTCAGTCCCTTTTCACCCCTCCCCCACGTCGTGGACAACACCCACACCCAAGGGTGTGGACTAGGGGAAGCTGAACTCGACGGTTGATTTCCTCCCTTCTTCCTTCCTTGTTGACGATGCTGACCGTTGTAGATCATTCTTGGTCTGGCCTCTCACTTACGATCATCGAGACACGCAAGCCCTCCGACCGCGACAAGGTCGTATGATCCATCGTAGAGATTTAAGAAATAATACCTTTATGATACACTAAGTCACAAACCATCATCATCATCATCCACCATCCTAGGCCATGTCGGCATTACAATAATCATTTTGGATACCGAAGAGAGTAATCGAGTACACAATACACTAGTACCACACTGTCGATTCTGTACCCATTCGATGAGTGTTTCGCTTCTGTTTCGATTTGACTTTCGCCTGTGTGCGTGGCCATCGTTACTTATAGATAGAATGCGCTTGACTAAGAAACTCACAATATTGTCTTCCGGAAATATAACGGACCAACACACAAAACGATGTGTTTTATAGTCGGGTTAATACAGTTTAGTGAGAATTACTCATAATCGCGGATGGCAAAAAAACAATAACAAAGAACCAGAGTGACGTCAACTTCATACTATATACCTATAGCCTGACACTAAGCGTAGCCATCGTTAACTTATAGCCTGACACTGACCAAAAAAATGACGTCAAAATGCCTCATGCTCTGTTTTCCGAGTTGCTTTCTGTCTTTGTATTGGAATGGGATTGCTTGGTTTTGTCATGGCCCTTGCTGGAGTGCATGTCTGAGAGGGAAACAGTCAAATGTTTAGTATTAGTTTTAGATGATGACTTTTTCCTTGTAAAATCATATCTCTGATGTTATGTATTCTTAGTTATATTTTTCTTTTTTTTAATATAGTTTATAAACATTTGAGTGGATTCCTCTTAGTGGGGTACTGTGCTTGTGTCTGGATGAGACTTTTAGGCGATCTTAAACTAGATACACTGAAAGTGTGCTCTTGGAATCTACATCTGCTCCCTATTCGAGCCAGTGCCCCTAGTCTTACTGTTTCTGGGTACCTTTACTTGTAATTCTAGATTTATTTTTTATTATCCCATTTTCCTCTTTTTTTTTTTTTTACTGGCGCTGCAAAAAAAAAAAAAAAAAAATTTTTTTAAACATTCCCTTTATTCATCCCATAGGGTAAATTGTGACCCAACGTCTCAAAACGGTATTATGTCGGGATGAACCAGATGCTAAACAGTCAAATTAAAGCTGAACTGGTCAAAAATATGAATGACTGGTGTTTAGCAACGTGAAATATGATATTTATTCTCCTCAATAAAGTTTATAAACTCAACTCAAGTCTGGTATGTCTGGCCACAAATTTAATTTTCAGCATCTCAATCATCCCGACTTAATACCGTTTTGAGGCGAGGGGTCACATTTTGTCTCTATGATCTATTCCAAGGGAAGACTGGAATAACCCAGTCGTCAGCTACAGTGCAGCGCCGCAAATTGAGCTAGGGCGAGGTGACTTGCTCAAGGCCACAAAGCGCAGCGGCGGGTGATCGAACTCGGTACCTTTCGGGTAGGAAGCAAAAACCGTACCGCTGAGCCAGGCTGTCCCCAATGCCCTAAATGTGTAAAACCCTTAAAAACAAAAACAAGATGTTTCTTCATTAATTTGATTATTCATTTGTTTGTATAGGGAATGAGATTAGCGGAAGAGGACGAGAGACGCATGCGCACAACCAACATGACGTTCTCTCTCTAATAACTTTTCCGCCGGTGACGTCACAGACTATGGGTGACGTCCAATCAAGGGACACTACTCTTCCGCTAATCTCATTCCCTATAACCGTTTATTCAATTGTTTATTGAAATGGTCAATCTAGTGTTTGTGTATTTTTAGAGATTTAATAATTGTATTTTCAAATTGTTTATTCAATCATTGTTTTCAAATTGTTTATTCAACTATTGTTTTCAAATTGTTTATTCAACTATTGTTTTAAAATTGTTTATTCAACTATTGTTTTCAAATTGTTTATTCAACCATTGTTTTAAAATTGTTTATTCAACCATTGTTTTCAAATTGTTTATTCAACCATTGTTTCGAATTGTTTATTCAACCATTGTTTTCAAATTGTTTATTCAACCATTGTTTTCAATTGTTTATTCAACTATTGTTTTAAAATTGTTTATTCAACCATTGTTTTAAAATTGTTTATTCAACCATTGTTTTCAAATTGTTTATTCAACTATTGTTTTCAAATTGTTTATTCAACCATTGTTTTAAAATTGTTTATTCAACCATTGTTTTAAAATTGTTTATTCAACCATTGTTTTCAAATTGTTTATTCAACCATTGTTTTCGAATTGTTTATTCAACCATTGTTTTCAAATTGTTTATTCAACCATTGTTTTCGAATTGTTTATTCAACTATTGTTTTAAAATTGTTTATTCAACATTGTTTTAAATTGTTTATTCAACCATTGTTTTCAAATTGTTTATTCAACCATTGTTTTCGAATTGTTTATTCAACCATTGTTTTCAAATTGTTTATTCAACCATTGTTTTCGAATTGTTTATTCAACATTGTTTTCAAATTGTTTATTCAACCATTGTTTTCAAATTGTTTATTCAACCATTGTTTTCAAATTGTTTATTCAACCATTGTTTTCAAATTGTTTATTCAACCATTGTTTTCAAATTGTTTATTCAACTATTGTTTTCAAATTGTTTATTCAACCATTGTTTTCAAATTGTTTATTCAACCATTGTTTTCAAATTGTTTATTCAACCATTGTTTTTCGAATTGTTTATTCAACTATTGTTTTAAAATTGTTTATTCAACCATTGTTTTCAAATTATTTATTCAACCATTGTTTTCAAATTGTTTATTCAACCATTGTTTTCGAATTGTTTATTCAACTATTGTTTTAAAATTGTTTATTCAACCATTGTTTTCGAATTGTTTATTCAACCATTGTTTTCGAATTGTTTATTCAACTATTGTTTTCAAATTGTTTATTCAACTATTGTTTTCAAATTGTTTATTCAACTATTGTTTTCAAATTGTTTATTCAACCATTGTTTTAAAATTGTTTATTCAACTATTGTTTTCAAATTGTTTATTCAACCATTGTTTTAAAATTGTTTATTCAACCATTGTTTTCGAATTGTTTATTCAACCATTGTTTTAAAATTGTTCATTCAACCATTGTTTTCGAATTGTTTATTCAACCATTGTTTTCGAATTGTTTATTCAACCATTGTTTTCAAATTGTTTATTCAACCATTGTTCTGGGTGGGGATCCTGACCTCCCATAGTGGCAGGGAGGTACATGCTATGTCTTCTATCCCCCCATACCCGTTTTCCAATTGTTTCCTGTCATTGTCTTGGAATGAGATTACTTAGTTTTGTCCTGATCCTTGCCGAGTTCCTTGCTGGGAGGGAAACAGTCGAATGTATAGTTATAGTTTTGAGAGATGATATTTTTTTCTTGTAAATCATCTCTCTGTTATGCATTGTATTATGTTTAGTTTACATATTATATTATATGATTGGTAAACATTTGAGTGTATTCCTCTTAGTTGGGACCTGTGCTTGTGTCTGGATGAGACTTTTAGGTGATCTTAAACTAAGTACTTTGACGGTGTGCTCTTGGAATCTACATCTGTTCCCTATTTGAACCAGTTCCCCTTTGTCTCACACCTTTTCTTTTTTGCTTTAATTGTAATTCTAGAACTTTTTACTATCCCATTTCCTTTTTACTGGCGCTGATATGACCTTAATGTGTTGCAAGCGCCGTAAAACCCTTAAAAACAAAAACAAACAACCATTGTTTTCGAATTGTTTATTCAACCGTGTATTAATTTTTTTCTATTTAAATGTTCATTCATTTATTGTTTAATTGTTTATTCATTTGTATGTTCCAATTGTTATTCATTCAATTATTTATTCAACCGTTGTTTTTTTTTCTATATTTTATTTAGCCGTTTATTGGGTTGTTGAATTCAAATTATTTTTTTTTAATTGTTTGTTTATTCAACCGTTTATTCAATTGTTTATTCAATTGTTTATTCAAGAGTGTATAATTATTTGTTTATTTGTTTATTCAATTATTTATTCAATTGTTTTTGTTTTTGTTTGTTTGTTTTTTGTTGTTGTTGGGTTGGTTTGTTGTTTTTTTTTTGTTTTTTTTTTTGGTGTTTTTTTATTCAATCATTTATTAATTTCTTTCTGCTGTTGTGTATCCTATTGTTCATTCATTGTTTATTCAATTGTCTATCAAATTGTTTATGAAATTGTTTATTTAATTGTTCAAGTGTTCCTTCAATTGTTTATTTATTTTTACATTCACTTTTTATTTAATCCTTCATTTTTTATCAATTTAATCAGTTATTCAAATATAAACTTAATTGTTGTTTATCCATTCTATATTCAATTGTTTTTCAAGTATTTGTTCAATTGTTTATTCGATTGTTATTATTTTGTATAATCAGTTATTAATTCAATTGTTTATTCAATTGTTATTATTTTGTATAATCAGTTATTAATTCAATTGTTTATTCAATTGTTTATTCGATTGTTTATTCAATTGTTTATTCAAATGTTTTGTTGTGGTTTTTTTGTTTTTGTTTATTTAATTGTAAATCCATTTGTTTATTCAATTATGTATTCAATAGCATATTCAATTGTTTATTCAATTATGTATTCAATAGCATATTCAATTGTTTATTCAATTATGTATTCAATTGCATATTCAATTGTTTATTCAATTATGTATTCAATAGCATATTCAATTGTTTATTCAATTATGTATTCAATAGCATATTCAATTGTTTATTCAATTATGTATTCAATAGCATATTCAATTGTTTATTCAATTATGTATTCAATAGCATATTCAATTGTTTATTCAATTATGTATTCAATAGCATATTCAATTGTTTATTCAATTATGTATTCAATTGTTTATCAGATCATTTATTCCATTTTTTATAAATAAAATAAAATAAAATAAAATAAAATTCCCTTTATTCATCCCCAAGGGGAAATTTGTCTTTGGGGTCTATTCCAAGGGGAGACTGGAATAACCCAGGCGTCAGCCGCAGAGCCGCAGAGCCGCGCTGCAAAGTGAGCTAGGGCGAGGTGACTTGCTCAAGGCCACACAACGGGTGATTGAACTCGGTACCTTTCGGGTAGGAAGCAAAGACTGTAGCACTGTTCCTTGCTGCCCCTGAAACTCCAATTATCATTTATTTATTTCTTTTATTTTAAGTGGATATCTAATTGTTTTTCTATTTATTTATCTTTTCATTGATTTGTTAATTCGGTTGTTTTTTAAATATTTATTATTCAATTGTTCATTTACTTAGTTATTGATTGATATATTCAATTGTATACATAATTTTTTGTTCAATTGCTTATCCAATTGTTGATTTTTTTCAATCGTTCGTTCAAATATTCATTTCATTTGGGTTTTTTAAATTATTTATTAAATAATTAACCTATTAAATATATATTCTGTCATTAGATCAATTTACAACTAGTTATCAATTCATTTGTTTATATATATATATATATATATATATATATATATATATATATATATATATATATATATATATTATTTAAAATATTTACCACAATGTTTGGGACAGTCTACATCAATGTTTCAGGCTTAATTTGCCATCGTCAGGACTGAGTTGTTTTGTTGACTGTTGTTGTTTCTTGAAGTGGTTCCGGTTTGAAGTTAATTAAGAGGAATTTGCGCCGATGGGGACACTTTCCGTACATCTCACTTTTCATTCAAATGGCAAATTAAGCCTGAAACATTGATGTAGACTGTCCCAAACATTGTGGTAAATATTTTAAATAATAATTCGCTCCATTACTACATGTCGAGCACTTTTCGTACCATATTTGTATCAAACACGATTCAATATATATATATATATATATATATATATATAATATATATATATATATATATATATATATATATATATATTTATATACATATATAATCTTTTCGTTTATTTATACATTATTGTTTTCATAAATTGTATAATTTAATAAATATGAACCCATTTATTCATTCTTCCATTTAAAACTCGTAAATTAACAAACAAGTATACATATTATATATATATATATATATATATAATATATATATATATATATATATATATATAGAGAGAGAGAGAGAGAGAGAGAGAGAGAGAGAGAGAGAGAGAGTTGTTGTTCTGTTCTTTCACGATTTCAGCATTCATTAGTAGTAATTAGAATGTTCATAATTCATTTTTTATTTGCATAAATTTATTCTTTTTTCTCTAAACAACTGGCCTTTGTAGTTCGAATATGACCAGAACGAAAAACAATAGATAATGCGCTATATCAATAAAAATGGGGTTATTTTTTTTTTTTTTAATATTACGCAATGAACGACCTGACTCGCCGCCCCCTCTCTCTCTCTCTCTCTCTCTCTCTCTCTCTCTCTCTATCTATCTATCTATCTATCTATCTATCTATCGACTCGTATCTCTCTCTCTATCTCTCTCTCTCTCTCTGCTATCTATCTATCTATCCCTTTATTATTTTTTTCTTTCATTCACTCCCTCTCTATCCATATCTCTTTATCTCTCTCTCTCTCTCTCTCTCTCTCTCTCTCTCTCTCTCTCTCTCTCTGCCTCCATCGTTCCTTTAACATCTCCCATCCACCACCACCACGGCTCCAAACTCCAAAGTTCTCTCCCTTTCCACCCACTCTCCCAACTCCCCAAGTCAACAAGACACCGCCTCCTTTTCCTTCTCGTTTTCGTCTCTCACCTGCTGTCCACAAAAACTTGGGATTTACCACCCCTTCTTCCTCCCTCAACCACCCCCCCCCCTCCGCCCCTCCGCCCCTCCGCCCGGCCCCTCCACTCTCCCACCCCCCCCCCCCTACCCAACGAACCCAAATGCCTCACCGTCGCCACCATTTGCCGTCAAACCTCTTTGATCCTTTGGACGGTTTCAGGATTTTACCCAGTACCTCAGACTGACTTGACTACCTGTAGACCTAATACCGTCGCTATCTACCTACAAATTTCTCATACACGGATAGAAAAAAAGAAAAAAAAAAAGAATATATATCTCTATAATATTTCTATTAAAAGAAGAAGAAGAGGGAGAGAAAAAAAAAATTCGAGAAAAATCCTTTTATATTTTATGAGCTCCTCGGGACATTTCTGTTTTTATTATTATTTTCTTACGTGTTATTACTTTTGGTAAGATTAAATAAGTCGTATAGTTCCACACTTTTTTTTTTTGGGTGTGTGTGCGTGTGTGTGTGTGCGTTTGTGAGCTCCCATCTTAAATCTGTAATCTGTGGTAACAGACGCTGGTTGTTCTAAGGTAGTGGTGGTGGTTTTGTGATACGACATTCG
>NC_088372.1:3219203-3224203 GCF_034508935.2 Berghia stephanieae | reverse complement strand
TTTGCACCGCCCAGTGAGTTGTCGTTAGTAGAGCTCATGTTAACAAGTTATTTCATTGGTTGAACTATTGAATACAACTCACGATTTGTTTTCTTTTGTGGCCAAAGACTGGCATTTAACGTCATTTTTTGGTCAGTGTCAGCGTGGCCTTCGTAAAGTTATAGCCTGTACTGACCAAAAAATGACGCCAAAATGCCAGTCTTTTGCCACAAAAGAAAACCAAATCGTGAGTTTTTATTCAATAGTTCAACCATTTAAATAACTTGTTTCCATGAGCTCTTCCTACTAACAACAAATCACTAGACGGTGCAAAAAACTAAAAAAATGACGTCAAACTGCCAGTTCCTTTTGGATTTACAGTATCAGCTATAACATAAGATGGCTACGGTGTCAGGCTATAACATAACGATGGCTACGGTGTCAGGCTATAACATAACGATGGCTACGGTGTCAGGCTATAACATAACGATGGCTACGGTTGTCAGGCTATAACATAACGATGGCTACGGTTTGGTTCAGGCTATAACATAACGAAAGGCTACGGTGTCAGGCTATAACATAACGATGGGTTACGGTGTCAAGGCTATAACATAACGATGGCTACGGTGTCAAGGCTATAACATAACGATGGCTACGGTGTCAAGGCTATAACATAACGATAGGCTACGTATTGAGTCGGGATGACAAAGGCAGTAAGAGTGAGATTGATTTGGGCCTATTAAACTATCCCCGTAGCTCAGTTGGTAGAGCACACGCTTCACACGCAAAGGGACCGAGATCAATCCGAGGGTAGTTAGTCGAGATTTTTTTTTCGTACCCAGGACCTTCCGATCCCAAAGCGAGTGTCATACCACAAGACCACATAGCCGCACATATGAGTAATTCCCACTAAACGGTATTAACCAGACTATAAACGTTTATGGTTACACATAGTTTTGTGTGGGTTTGGGTTTGTTATATTTCCGGATGGCAATGTTGTGAGCTTCTTAGCTAAGCGCATACTATCTAATCTTAAACGTTCAAGGTTACACATAGTTTTGTGTGTTGGTCCGTTATATTTCGGATGGCCAATGGTTGTGAGCTTCTTAGCTAAGCCATACTATCTAATCTATAAAACGTTCAAGGTTACACTTACATTTGTGTTTGTTGGTCCGTTATATTTCCGGATGGCAATGTTGTGAGCTTCTTAGCTAAGCGCATACTATCTAATCTTAAACTTTCAAGGTTACTCATAGTTTTGTTGGTGTGTGTGTGTTGGTCCGTTATATTTCCGGATGGCAATGTTGTGAGCTTCTTAGCCAAGCGTATACAATCTATAAACGTTCAAGGTTACTCATAGATAGTTTTTTTTTGTGTGTGTTGGTCCGTTATATTTCCGGATGGCAATGTTGTGAGTTTCTTAGCCAAGTGCACAGTATCCATTCCTGAGTGGTTTTCCTGGCCTCCCATTAAAGGGTAGGGAGGTACATACTGTCTTCTATCCCCCTATATCTGTTTTCCAACATGCTTTCTGTCCTTGTCTTGGAATGAGATTACTTGGTTTTGTCCTGGCCCTGGCTGGAAGGGAAACAGTCAAATGCATAGTTATTGTTTTGGGAGATGATAATATTTTCCTTGTAAATCATCTCTCTGTGTTATGTATTATTATATTTGTTATTTTGAATGTATAATGTAAGCATTTGAGTGTATTCCTCTTTGTTGGATTTTGTGCTTGTGTCCGGATGAGACTTATAGGTGATCTCAAACTAAATACATTGGTGGTATGCTCTTGGAATCTACATCTGATCCCTATTTGTTCCAGTTCCCCTTTGTCTTACTTTCTCTTGGGTGCTTTAATTGTAATTCTAGAACTTTTTACTATTCCATTTTCTTCCTTTTTACTGGCGCTGATATGACCTAAATGTGTTGCAAGCGCCGTAAAACCCTAAAAACCAAAAACAAACAACAGTATCCATTCCTGTACAAAGGGTAGCTGGGAATCACGACTGTTTGCACCAGTCCTTGTTTTTTGTTGACTGAAAATAAATAGTCAGGGGGACGGAACGGGCTAAATGCCAGGGACTATTCTGATTGGTTAACACTCTCCTTACCAGCCATTTTTCCGGATTTTCCCCAAAACTTCACACCCAACCTATAGATAGTATGCAGATGACGTCACTCAGGCCTTTGTTATTGTTTTTGCCATCCGCGTTTGTGAGTTGTTCTCACTAAACTGTATTAACCAGATTATAAAAGTTCATGGTTACACAGAGTTGTTGTGTTGGTCCGTTATACTTCCGGATGGCAATGTTGTGAACTCCTTGGCCAAGCGCATTCTATCTATAGATAGTTCGAAGATGACGTCACTCAGCTCTTTGTTATTGTTTTTTTTTTTTTTTTTTTTTTTTTTTTTTTTTTTTTTTTTTTTTTGCCATCCGCGTTTATGAGTAATGCTCACTGAACTGTATTAACCAGACTATAAACGTTCATGGATACACACAGTTTTGTGTGTTGGTCCGTTATACTTCCGGATGGCAATGTTATGAGCTTCTTAGCCAAGCGCATGCTATCTATACAAAAATAGATTTCTTTCACTCAAACACAAAATCTTTTAGTTCTTGCTATATACATTTTTTTTCTGCTAAAGAGCTCTTCAACACAGTGTTAATATACTTAAACTATAGCAAACATATTTGTTGAAATATTATGATGTACAAAAGAAATTGTGACCCTTTCGCCTCACAACGGTATTATGTCGGAACGAACCAGATGCTTAAAAACCGAATTTAATGTTAAAACTGGTCAAAAATATAAATTGTTGGTATTAGCACCCTAAAATATGGTATCTATTCTCATCAATAAAACATACAAACTCAACACAAGTCTGATATTTTCTGGCTGTAAAATTCAATTTTCAACATCTTTACCAACCCAACTTAATACCGTTTTGAGGCGAAGGGTCACAATTAGAATGACTAAAATGTTGGCTGCGTCGTAAGGAATGAGACTATTTCCTATGGGTGGTAAGGAGGGAGCTAATAATGCTTTGTTCGAACCAACAACTGGATTCAATAGTCTGATGTCACGTCGCCCAGCAACGGCGAGCAGCGTGCGTGGTTCTAAACAAAGAAAATCGGTACTTTAAACCTTCATGCTGACTAGAACACTTTTCATATGTCTTGTGATCAGAATGTGTAAAAGTCAAATCATGATCTGATTTATATGTTTTGGTTTTTTTTTCCCCTCTGGATACGCTTTTATGCTCGTCAGAGAAATATTTCATAAGGTCGTCCGCCATTGTTCCGATAGTTTAGAGCCAGGTACTAAGTTAACATGCGTCATTACGAGGGAAGTGGCGTCATGACTGTTGAAGAGTATTATGGGCTTGTTTTTTAACAGTTGTAATCAAGCATACACACAAACACACAGACATATATATATATGAAAATGCACAAATATGTTTTTAAAATATACAACCAAGAACCAATAGCAACACTTTATATTATTAATTTGATAAATTGAGATAGGCCATACCTCTGCCCTTTAATAGTCCGAACTTGTGAGTGTATATTTAAAAGATAGTATTTGATTTAAATCACAGTTGCGCGTTAAAAAAACGAACACCATGTGGCAAAAATGAAATTAACGTGACTTGTTGTCTTTGTTTTTATAGATATAAGGCGACGGCTCCTCATAGAGAACATAATATATTATTTGTGAATTTATTACAAATGTTTAGATTGTAAAGTCATGAGTGTAACGGATTTTTTGTATTTTTCTTTTTGTAACTAGTGGAAAGCCCGAAATATTTGTGGAGAAATTATAAAGGTTATTAGGAACAGTCAGTCAGTCACAAATTTATACGTATTATTCTACTGTTTTATTTTTAGATTTGGAGTTAATTCTGTGCTCAAGGATAGAAATGTAACATTTGCTTTATGGAACAATATAATTAGTCCCCAATCCTATTTTTTAAAGAATAGATTAGAAAGATTATCATTATTTGATGGTATCAAGAGAGATTTAAAATTACGTCATCAATTCTTGTTGTGGATATGCTAGAATTGCGTAGAATAAATTATACTCTCAATGAAGGTAAACGTCAAAAAGGACTAAGTTTGAGCTTTATATAGCGCAATATCCAATAAATGTGCTCAAAGCGCTTTACAAGGGGTCCCTGATCACAGCAACATTTAACATTTAGGACGGGACATGACGCCTGTTTGGCGATATTACAATTTTTAGGACAAAGACAAAGCTGTTAACGGCTAGGTACTCATTTTGCACCTGAGTACGGTGAGATAATGTGAGTAAAGAGCCTTTTCCAAGGACTCAACTATGCGCCGAGCGAGGCTCGAACCCAGGACCTTCCGATACAAAAGCGAGTTGTCATACCACTAGACCACATAGCCACACAATTATTACGACCTATTAGATTTTCTTTGTATTAATTTGAGTCAAGGGATGATAAAACTTGCCTGAAATAAAATGAAGATTTACAAGTTACTCGTATCTATATCTGTCTGTAAAAAATAGATTTATAATTTTTAGATTTTGCAGTTAATTCTGTGCTCGTTGGCCATAACATTGGATGTTTGTAGGAAAGTTGATTCCTACTCCAATTTTAAAATAATAGATTGGTTAATTACTCAATGTCTCAATCGTTTCTATGTTTGTGTTGAGAATATTGGCTATTAAGTTTAAATGCTCGTCAGCTAACTTCGGAGATTGTGTACTTTTGGGACCCGCGATCTGAAGTAGTCGATGAGAGAGAGAGAGAGAGAGAGAGAGAGAGAGAGAGAGAGAGAGAGAGAGAGAGAGAGCTCTAATAATGACCTGAGTTAGGGACGATCTCTTTTTTTTTTATCATGGATAGCACATACAGTAGATTCACGCTCTCACCGGCCAGGAGGAGTTGTCGTACCAATAAGGTCGCGGGTTTAAACCCCCATCAATTTTTTAAATTTCTATTAATTGTCTTCTGGCACTTTCCTACTCACTTCATCTCTTAGTCTGCTTTG
>NC_088372.1:3209203-3211703 GCF_034508935.2 Berghia stephanieae | reverse complement strand
CGCCCGTATGAAATATTTCCCCGGTGAGCATAAAAGCGTATCCAGAGGGGAAAATAAACAAATTTGATCATGTTTTGACTTTTACACATTCTGATCACAAAGCATATGAAAAGTTCTAGCCAGTATGATGAATAAAAAGTAATGATTTTCTTTGTTTAGAACCAAGATGGCCGCCGTTGCCGGCGGCGTGACATCAGACTACTGAATCCAATTTCACTAAAGAATGAACAGCTTCAAAACTCTTGATAATTTGGGATTTGATTGGTATCAGTCTCATATGATGTTGTGGGGCTATGTGGTCTAGTGGTATGTCACTCGCTTTCGGATCGGCAGGTCCCGGGTTCGAACCTCACTCGACGCATAGGCGAGTTCTTGGAAAAGGCTCTTTCCTCACATTTTCTCACCGTACTCAGGTGTAAAATGAGTACATGGCCGTTAACAGCGTTGTCTCTGTTCGAAAAAAAAAAATGTAATATCGCCTATCAGGCGTCATGTCCTGTCCTAGATGTAAAGTGTTGCTGTTGGCCGGGGACCCCTTGCAAAGCGCTTTGAGCACGTTTAGTGGATATTGCGCTATATAAAAGCTCAATTATATAATTATATTATAAGTTTGGTTCTTGTTTGAATTTTGGCCCTGCCCACCAAGCAGCAATTGTGTTAGTTCCGTTACATCTGACAATAAATAGTATTTTGCAATAAACAAAGAGTTCTTTCTAAAGGGTGGCTAGCAATTTGTACTGTCCGTGTAACGATAGGTGATCTGGATAGATTCTGGTTCTATGAGCTTTATAGATCTAAAGAGCTAAATTTAGCTCTTTCCTACTTTTCATGTACAGCAACTTGTATTTATTCGCAGGTCTGATAGTCCAAATTCTTATAGGCTCATTGTTGTATTGGAAATACAAAATAAATTTTAATGTGAAATTGAATGTAAGCTTCAATTTAATTACAAAAACAGATCAAATGAACGTTTCGGGTTTCCCCTTTATCAACAAAACAGGATGAATGAAACACCACAGGTGAATGAGACGATGTGGTAGTGGCGTAGTTAAGATGACTAATGTTCTTCGAGCTTCGAGCAGCAACATTTATATTGGAAATGCAGTACCTACTCCCAACCCAATGAAAAAAAATATTTTCTTTTACAACAATGTTGAAAACAATCCATAATGGGATGATCTATAGATAGTATGCGCTTGGCTAAGAAGCTCATAACATTGCCATCCGGAAGTATAACGGACCGACACACAAAACTGCGTGTATCCATGAACGTTTATACTCAGGTTAATACAGTTCAGTGAGCATTACTCATAAATGCAGATGGCAAAAAACAATAACAAAGACCTGAGTGACGTCATCTTCGAACTATCTATATTCCCTTTCTATGTGCTCGAGGTCATTGGTCACATTGCAAAGTGTGCTCAAAATGGCCCACATAGTGAAAAGTGTTCACTGTTTGAAAATTTCCGACGTCACGATTGGTCATTTTGTTCTGCTTGACACATGTGTATGTTTACAACTTTCATAAACAAAGCAGCGTGTTTACATTTATTGAGAAATGTCCAATCGTTGGACAGCAACAAATCATGTGATCGATGACTAGGTTAGACGAAAACATGAATATAGATAGTATGTACTTGACTAAGAAACTCACAACATTGCCATCCGGAAGTATAAGAGATCAACACACAAAATTCTGTGTAACCATGAACTTTTATATTTATAGTCTGGATAACACGGTTTAGTGAGAATTACTCATAAACGTGGATGGCAAAAAAACAATAACAAAGACCAGAGTGATGTCAACTTCATTCTATCTATAGATCTCTCCCATTGCACCGGGTTATCAGACCTGAAAATAATATGCACGTCGATGAATAAATACAGTGGATGTAACCTCGTTTAACCCATTCAACCCTAACACCGACTATATCCGTAGTATACCCGGGGTTACTTTTACCCCATGACTATTTATTACATTTTTCCTAGACAAATTATAGGCGTAGTATCAAAGCTATTGTTTTTCATTTTTACATGTCAATGATAATTGAATAAAAACATCTGTTCACATGCTCATTTTTAATATACATTTTTTCCAATTTTGAAAAGTTGCAAAAATCTCTAGGATTGAGTGAGTTAATATCTTTCTTGGGGACTCCTAGGTTAAAAAGAAGCCCATAATTGCGCCCGGTTATCAGACCTGAAAATAACATGCACGTCGATGAATGAATACAGTGAATGTAACCTCGTTTGATGTCTTTCTCGGGGGTTTCCAAGATTAACAAGTCATGTCTGTCCCGTCGTATTTCATGTGTAAAAACTTGTATTTTATGACACACCAGAGGTGTGTTGTTTTGAGGTACACATACGTTAGGTACAATCAGAGGTGTTGGTGTCTGGGGTCATAGGTAGTAGGTACACCCACCATCAAAGTTACCACAGAATTGAACCCCGTGTGAGAAGTTCGATGTGTTTATAGATAGTTCGAAGATGACGTCAC
>NC_088372.1:3188082-3200582 GCF_034508935.2 Berghia stephanieae | reverse complement strand
CCAGAAGACAATTAATAGAGAATTTAAAAAATTGATGGGGGTTTAAACCCGCGACCTTATTGGTACGACAACTCCTCCTGGCCGGTGAGAGCGTGAATCTACTGTATGTGCTATCCATGATAAAAAAAAAAAAAAAAAAAAAAAAAAAAAGAGATCGTCCCTAACTCAGGTCATTATTAGAGCTCTCTCTCTCTCTCTCTCTCTCTCTCTCTCTCTCTCTCTCTCTCTCTCTCTCTCATCGACTACTTCAGATCGCGGGTCCAACGTACACAATCTCCGAAGTTAGCTGACGAGCATTTAAACTTAATAGCCAATATTCTCAACACAAACATAGAAACGATTGAGACATTGAGTAATTAACCAATCTATTATTTTTAAAATTGGAGTAGGAATCAACTTTCCTACAAACATCCAATGTTATGCCAACGAGCACAGAATTACTGGCAAAATCTAAAAATTATAAATCTATTTTTTACAGACAGATATAGATACGAGTAACTTGTAAATCTTCATTTTATTTCAGGCAAGTTTTATCATCCCTTGACTCAAATTAATACAAAGAAAATCTAATAGGTCGTAATAATTGTGTGGCTATGTGGTCTAGTGGTATGACACTCGCTTTTGTATCGGAAGGTCCTGGGTTCGAGCCTCGCTCGGCGCATAGTTGAGTCCTTGGAAAAGGCTCTTTACTCACATTATCTCACCGTACTCAGGTGCAAAATGAGTACCTAGCCGTTAACAGCTTTGTCTTTGTCCTAAAAATTGTAATATCGCCAAACAGGCGTCATGTCCCGTCCTAAATGTTAAATGTTGCTGTTGATCAGGGACCCCTTGTAAAGCGCTTTGAGCACATTTATTGGATATTGCGCTATATAAAGCTCAAACTTAGTCCTTTTTGACGTTTACCTTCATTGAGAGTATAATTTATTCTACGCAATTCTAGCATATCCACAACAAGAATTGATGACGTAATTTTAAATCTCTCTTGATACCATCAAATAATGATAATCTTTCTAATCTATTCTTTAAAAAATAGGATTGGGGACTAATTATATTGTTCCATAAAGCAAATGTTACATTTCTATCCTTGAGCACAGAATTAACTCCAAATCTAAAAATAAAACAGTAGAATAATACGTATAAATTTGTGACTGACTGACTGTTCCTAATAACCTTTATAATTTCTCCACAAATATTTCGGGCTTTCCACTAGTTACAAAAAAAAAATACAAAAAATCCGTTACACTCATGACTTTACAATCTAAACATTGTAATAAATTCACAAATAATATATTATGTTCTCTATGAGGAGCCGTCGCCTTATATCTATAAAAAACAAAGACAACAAGTCACGTTAATTCATTTTTGCCACATGGTGTTCGTTTTTTTAACGCGCAACTGTGATTTAAATCAAATACTATCTTTTAAATATACACTCACAAGTTCGGACTATTAAAGGGCAGAGGTATGGCCTATCTCAATTTATCAAATTAATAATATAAAGTGTTGCTATTGGTTCTTGGTTGTATATTTTAAAAACATATTTGTGCATTTTCATATATATATATGTCTGTGTGTTTGTGTGTATGCTTGATTACAACTGTTAAAACAAGCCCATAATACTCTTCAACAGTCATGACGCCACTTCCCTCGTAATGACGCATGTTAACTTAGTACCTGGCTCTAAACTATCGGAACAATGGCGGACGACCTTATGAAATATTTCTCTGACGAGCATAAAAGCGTATCCAGAGGGGAAAAAAACCAAAACATTATAAATCAGATCATGATTTGACTTTTACACATTCTGATCACAAGACATATGAAAAGTGTTCTAGTCAGCATGAAGGTTTAAAGTACCGATTTTCTTTGTTTAGAACCACGCACGCTGCTCGCCGTTGCTGGGCGACGTGACATCAGACTATTGAATCCAGTTGTTGGTTCGAACAAAGCATTATTAGCTCCCTCCTTACCACCCATAGGAAAATAGTCTCATTCCTTACGACGCAGCCAACATTTTAGTCATTCTAATTGTGACCCTTCGCCTCAAAACGGTATTAAGTTGGGTTGGTAAAGATGTTGAAAATTGAATTTACAGCCAGAAATATCAGACTTGTGTTGAGTTTGTATGTTTTATTGATGAGAATAGATACCATATTTTAGGGTGCTAATACCAACAATTTATATTTTTGACCAGTTTTAACATTAAATTCGGTTTTTAAGCATCTGGTTCGTTCCGACATAATACCGTTGTGAGGCGAAAGGGTCACAATTTCTTTTGTACATCATAATATTTCAACAAATATGTTTGCTATAGTTTAAGTATATTAACACTGTGTTGAAGAGCTCTTTTAGCAGAAAAAAATGTATATAGCAAGAACTAAAAGATTTTGTGTTTGAGTGAAAGAAATCTATTTTTGTATAGATAGCATGCGCTTGGCTAAGAAGCTCATAACATTGCCATCCGGAAGTATAACGGACCAACACACAAAACTGTGTGTATCCATGAACGTTTATAGTCTGGTTAATACAGTTCAGTGAGCATTACTCATAAACGCGGATGGCAAAAAAAAAAAAAAAAAAAAAAAAAAAAAAAAAACACAATAACAAAGAGCTGAGTGACGTCATCTTCGAACTATCTATAGATAGAATGCGCTTGGCCAAGGAGTTCACAACATTGCCATCCGGAAGTATAACGGACCAACACACAAACTCTGTGTAACCATGAACTTTTATAATCTGGTTAATACAGTTTAGTGAGAACAACTCACAAACGCGGATGGCAAAAACAATAACAAAGGCCTGAGTGACGTCATCTGCATACTATCTATAGGTTGGGTGTGAAGTTTTGGGGAAAATCCGGAAAAATGGCTGGTAAGGAGAGTGTTAACCAATCAGAATAGTCCCTGGCATTTAGCCCGTTCCGTCCCCCTGACTATTATTTTCAGTCAACAAAAAACAAGGACTGGTGCAAACAGTCGTGATTCCCAGCTACCCTTTGTACAGGAATGGATACTGTTGTTTGTTTTTGGTTTTAAGGGTTTTACGGCGCTTGCAACACATTTAGGTCATATCAGCGCCAGTAAAAAGGAAGAAAATGGGATAGTAAAAAGTTCTAGAATTACAATTAAAGCACCCAAGAGAAAGTAAGACAAAGGGGAACTGGGAACAAATAGGGATCAGATGTAGATTCCAAAAGCATACCACCAATGTACTTAGTTTGAGATCACCTATAAGTCTCATCCGGACACAAGCACAAAATCCAACAAAGAGGAATACACTCAAATGCTTACATTATACATTCAAAATAACAAATATAATAATACATAAAAAGAGAGATGATTTACAAGGAAAATATTATCATCTCCCAAAACAATAACTATGCATTTGACTGTTTCCCTTCCAGCGACTCCGCAGGGCCAGGACAAAACCAAGTAATCTCATTCCAAGAAAAAGACAGAAAGCAAATTGGAAAACAGATATAGGGGGATAGAAGACAGTATGTACCTCCCTACCCTTTAATGGGAGGCCAGGAAAACCACTCAGGAATGGATACTGTGCACTTGGCTAAGAAACTCACAACATTGCCATCCGGAAATATAACGGACCAACACACACAAAAAAACTATCTATGAGTAACCTTGAACGTTTATAGATTGTATACGCTTGGCTAAGAAGCTCACAACATTGCCATCCGGAAATATAACGGACCAACACACACACACAACAAAACTATGTGTAACCTTGAAAGTTTATAGATTAGATAGTATGCGCTTAGCTAAGAAGCTCACAACATTGCCATCCGGAAATATAACGGACCAACAAACACAAATGTAAGTGTAACCTTGAACGTTTATAGATTAGATAGTATGCGCTTAGCTAAGAAGCTCACAACATTGCCATCCGGAAATATAACGGACCAACACACAAAACTATGTGTAACCTTGAACGTTTATAGATTAGATAGTATGCGCTTAGCTAAGAAGCTCACAACATTGCCATCCGGAAATATAACGAACCAACACACAAAACTATGTGTAACCATAAACGTTTATAGTCTGGTTAATACCGTTTAGTGGGAATTACTCATATGTGCGGCTATGTGGTCTTGTGGTATGACACTCGCTTTCGGATCGGAAGGTCCTGGGTACGAAAAAAAAATCTCGACTAACTACACTCGGGATTGATCTCGGTCCCTTTGCGTGTGAAGCGTGTGCTCTACCAACTGAGCTACGGGGATAGATAATAGGCCCAAATCAATCTCACTCTTACTGCCTTTGTCCATCCCGACTCAATACGTAGCCATCGTTATGTTATAGCCTGACACCGTAGCCATCGTTATGTTATAGCCTGACACCGTAGCCATCGTTATGTTATAGCCTGACACCGTAGCCATCGTTATGTTATAGCCTGACACCGTAGCCATCGTTATGTTATAGCCTGACACCGTAGCCATCGTTATGTTATAGCCTGACACCGTAGCCATCGTTATGTTATAGCCTGACACCGTAGCCATCGTTATGTTATAGCCTGACACCGTAGCCATCGTTATGTTATAGCCTGACACCGTAGCCATCGTTATGTTATAGCCTGATACTGTAATCCAAAAGGACTGGCAGTTTGACGTCATTATTTAGTTTTTGCACCGTCTAGTGAGTTGTTGTTAGTAGGAAGAGCTCATGGAAACAAGTTATTTCATTGGTTGAACTATTGAATACAACTCACGATTTGTTTTCTTTTGTGGCAAAAGACTGGCATTTTGGCGTCATTTTTTGGTCAGTATCAGGCTATAACTTTACGAAGGCCACGCTGACACTGACCAAAAAATGACGTTAAAATGCCAGTCTTTGGCCACAAAAGAAAACAAATCGTGAGTTGTATTCAATAGTTCAACCAATGAAATAACTTGTTTACATGAGCTCTACTAACGACAACTCACTAGGCGGTGCAAAAACCAAATAATGACGTCAAAATGCCAGTCTTTTGGGGTTTTTCAGTGTCAGGCTATAGATAGTAAGTGCTTGGCTAAGAAGCTCACAACATTGCCATCCGGAAGTATAACGGACCAACACACAAAACTATGTGTAACCATGAACGTTTATAGTCGGGTTAATACAGTTCAGTGAGTATTACTCATAAACGCGGATTGCAAAATCCAATAACAAAGGCTTGAGTGACGTCATCTTCGTTCTATCTATCTATAGATAGTTCGAAGATGACGTCACTCTTGTCTTTGTTATTGTTATTTGCCATCCGCGTTTATGAGTAATGCTCACTGAACTGTATTAACCCGACTATAAACGTTCATAGATACACACAGTTTTGTGTGTTGGTCCGTTATACTTCCGGATGGCAATGTTATGAGCTTCTTAGCCAAGCGCACACTATCTATAACTTAACGATGGCTACGCTCAATACCATTACGACAAGGCGGTACACATATGTTTATAATCCGTGTTGACAGCGACGACGTGGACGGCTAAGTTTAATCCCCGACCCCTTTTGAAAGGGGAATCCCCTGAAATCCAAACAAACAAACGGTCACCTCTCGAGCGTTTCACACCCTTGGGAAAGGCACATATAGGCTTACGGGAAAAATGTCTTTGATCTTCTTCTAAGTGATGATGATGTAGACGGAGCTTACCCTTTCTTTTTTTCCCCGCTGAACTCTGATAAAACACGTTTAAATTTAAGTTTAAAAAATTGGGCCCAGATAAGTCATCCTTCAAATCGATCGATCGGTCAAAATTATCTTCATAATATTTCCAAAGCAATCTCTAAAACTTGAGACTAAAATAAAATAGTCCCAGGTTTGAGAGTTTTTTTTTTTTTTGAAACATGCGGGTGGTTAGGATGGAGATTGACATAATTTGAAGGAAATGTTTTCTGGCCTTAGTATTTAGCAACAACCCCCCCCCCCCCCCCCCCCCCCCACACACACACACAGTACGACGGCTTATTCGTGAGGTCAACTGGGTGGAAATGAAAGAGAGAGAGAGAGAGAGAGAGAGAGAGAGAGAGAGAGAGAGGGAGAGAGGGGAGAGAGAGAGGGGGAGAGAGGGAGAGAGGGAAGGAGAGAGGGAGAGAGAGAGAGGGAGAGAGAGGGAGAGAGAGAGGGGGGAGAGAGAGAGGGAGAGAGCGAGAGAGAGGGAGAGGGAGAGAGCGAGAGAGAGGGAGAGAGAGAGAGACATAGAGAGAGAGGGGGGAGGAAGAGAGGGAGAGAGAGAGAGAGGGAGGAAGAGAGGGAGAGGGAGAGAGGGAGGGAGGGAGGGAGAGATAGATAGATAGATAGATGATAAATAGAGAGAGAGAGAGAGAGAGAGGAGAGAAGAGAGAGAGAGAAGAGAAGAAGAGAGGAAGAGAGGAGAGAGAGAGGAGGGGTAGCGAGATTGAGAGATGGAGAAAATGAGATATAGATTTTTAAAAATGTATGTAACTGATAGGTAGGTAGTTATCTCGATTGATAGATAGATAGAGAGATAGATAGAGAGATAGATAGATAGATAGATAATAGATGACGACAGACAGACAGAAAGACAGATAGACAGATAGATAGATAGATAGATAGATAGATAGATAGTTAGATAGATAGATAATAGATAGATAGATAGATAGATAGATAGATAGATAGATAGATAGATAGATAGATAGATAGATAGATAGATAGATAGATAGATAGATAGATAGATAGATTTATGGGGTTTTTTGTTGTTGGCTGAAGAAGGGTTTTGAGCCCGAAACGTTCCGTGTTTTGTACTTTGTTCTTTTTTGAAGCTGTTATAGATAATATGCGCTTGGCTAAGAAGCTCACAACATTGCCATCCGGAAGTATAACGGACCAACACACAAACCTATATGTGTAACCATGAACGTTTATAGTCTGGTTAATACAGTTTAGTGAGAATTACTCACTAAACTTGGATGACAAAAAAAAAATATAAAAAAAAATAATAACAAGGACCTGAGGGACGTCGACTTCGTTCTATCTATAGTAGTGTTCACCGTGTTGGACACATCTAAGGGACATAATCTGTGACAAACGCATTCCCCTTCTAATCCGCTGCCAGGCTGTCTCATCAAGTATTTGTATAGGGATTGAAGGGTTTTTAGCTGAAGACCAAATAATTCCAACACAAATCAGCTTTTGTATTCTACTACGCCGTGCTTCTGTCAAGAATTGGTGATTCGAGCGTTATTCAGCGTTAGCCAATCAGAATAATTTTCGCCATTTAGCCCGTTCTGTCCCCTTGACTGTTTACTTCCTGTCAACGAAAAGATCTGACAAACATCCGTAATAGGCTTCAACAGTCATGACGCCATTTCCCTCGTAAGGACGCATAGTTACTTAGTAACCCCTCTAAACTATCGAACAATGGCGGACGCCCTTAGAAATACTTCTCCGACAAGCATAAAAGTGTATCCAAGAGGAGAAAAACATGAAAAATCTATCATGTTTTTACTTTTTTATACATTCTGATCACATTATGACATGTGAAAAAGTTCTAGCCAGCATGAAGAATAAAATAAGATCCGACTTTCTTTGTTTAGAACCAAGCTGCTGGTTGCTGGGCGAACGTGACATCAGACTATCGAATCCTATTGGTGATTCGAGTGTTATATTTAGCGTTAGCCAATCAGAATATTTCTTGCCATTTAGCCCTTCTTTCCCCCTTGACTGTTTACTTCCTGTCAACGAAAAGATCTGCCCAAACATTCCGTAATTTACGTTTTGCGAATTGCAAAGACAATCAGCAGTTTAAACAGATTTTCAAAATGTCACAATGATGCGGGTTGTTGAAGAGGTGGGGGGGGGGGGGGGGGGGGGGGGGGGGGGCGTGGGGAGTATTATTCCCTTCCCAAATTTCAAACGATGCATGCATTATGATAAGTTTTGAGGCGGATTTCTCTATGCAGTCCATTGCTAGCTTTTTACTATAGATAGTAGAATTTGACGTCACTCAGTCTTTGTTATTGCTTTTTGCCATCCGCGTTTATGAGTAATTCTCACTAAACTGTATTAACCAAATATAAAAAAAATTAAAGTTACACAAAGTTGTGTGTGTTGGGTCAGTTATACTTCCGGATGGCAATGTTGTGATCTTTTAATGAAAAAAAAATAAAGAAAAAAAACTATGACATTGCCCCGGATATAATAGTATGCGCTTGGCTAAGATGCTCACAAAATTCCATTCCAATATAACGGCCCAAAACACACAAAACTGTGTGTACCATGAACGTTTATATCTGGTTAATACAAAAAGTGAAATTACTCATAAAGAGGATGGCCAAAAACAAAAGACCCTAGTGACGTCAACTTTCATTCTATCTATACAGCAAGTTTTCTTTGTTTCTCTCTCTCTCTCTTCTTTCTCTCTCTCTCTCTCTCTCTCTCTCTCTCCCCCTCCCTCCCTCTTCTCTTCATCCTCTCTCTCTTTCACTCTCCCATCCCTCCATCCTCAAAGTCCCTCTCTTTCTCTTCCCTCTCCCCTGTCCCGCACCTTTTCTTCACTTCTCTCTCACTTTCCACACTTTCTCTCTCCCCTCCCTCTATTCTCCTTCTCTTCTTCCTTTTCCCCTCTTTTTCTCTCTCTCTCTCTCCCTTTTCTCTCTCTCCCTTCTTCCCCCCCTCTCTCTCTTTCTCTCTCTCTCCTTGTCCCCCCTCTCCCTCTCTCTTCTTCTTTCTCTCTCTCTCTCCTTCTCCCCCCCCCTCTCTCTCTCTATCTCTTTCCCCTCTTCTCCCTCCTCTATCTCCTTCTCCCCCCCTCTTTCTCTCTCTCTCTCTCTCTCTCTCTCCTTCTCCCCTCTTCTTCTCTCTCTCTCTTCTCTTTCTCTCTCCCAAAACACACACACATTCTCTTCTTAGGGGTGTTGATACATCAAATGCTTTCCCCACTTCATATTACCAACTTTAATACAACATCCAACAATAATTTACCAACGTACGTTATTTTCAGGTCAGATAATCCACATTTTATGGGCTCAGTTTGATAGATAAACCATATTGTGACCCCTCGTCCCAAAACGGGTATTAAGTCGGGATGACCAATTTGCTGAAAATTGAATTTGTGGCCAAAAATATCAACCTCCTTGGTTTTTTTTTTAAAGGAGAATGGATTCATATTTTAAGTTCTGAATACCAGTCTTTTGTCATTTTGACCAGTTTTTGTTTTAATTTTGACTTTTTACATCTGGTTCATCCCGCATAATACCGTTTTGGAGTTGGGTAACTGTTACTCTTAAACCAAAGTAAAATTTTTTCCTTTTACAACAACGTTAAATCAAAGCCTAAATTACGCCCCGTTTATCAACCTAAAAAATAGACGGAACGAAGTTGACGGTCACCATCGTTTTTATTATTTATTATTTTAGAAAGCTTGTTCGTGATTAGTTCTCACTTTTTTAATATCATCAACATAAAACTTATAAGTGACGTATTTTGCTCGTAGTATTATTATTATTTTAGAAAGCTTGTTCGTGATTAGTTTCACTTTATTTTAATACAATCAGACTATAAAACTTATAAGTTGACGTCATTTAGCTCGTATTAGTTTTTTTTTTTTTAAAAAGCTTGTTAGTGATTACTCTCAATTGATTTAATATCAATCAGACTAAAAACTTATAAGTTAAAACACATTTTTTGTTGTTGTTGGTTTTGATAAGTCTGTCTGACGGGTGTTGTGTATATTACCAAACACATCGCATCAAATTATTCGCTCGTTATAACCTATCATACGAACCCAGACTGTGTTAACGATAAAGGTTTTTAAACAAATATTATTAAGAATCTTTTATACCTAATCACACCTCAATTTTCCCGAATAAAAAAAACAGACTGAACTTGGAAGCGAGAAAAATAAAAAGGGTCGGACGGGGAAAGGGTGAAAGTGGGCGGGGCCCCCGTAAAAAGTGGGCCGGCTGGCAAGGAAATACAGGCGAGAAACGAATTTTGGGACAGGGGAAGGGGTTTAATTTATCGGGGAAAAGGGGGGGTTTCATTTTTTCTCAAACAAACCTTGCTCGCATCGAAAAAAAACACACAACCACAGTGGGATTTAGTCACTAAAACTATCATCTCTTTTTTCTACCTATTTAATTTTGTTTTTATTTTATATATTTCGTTTTTTTTTGTCTGGCTCGATTCAGGTTTTTTTTTAAATTTTTTTTTTTTTTTTTTTTTCCTTTTCTTTCCTTTCTTTTCGTTAGCCAAAAATTTTGGGGGAAGGGGAAAATTTGTAACAATAATAAGGGGGAAAATGATAAAAGATAATAAAATAATAATAATAATAAAATAATAATAAAAAAAATAATAATAAAAAATAATAATAATAATAAAAAATTTAAAAAAAATAAAATAATAATAAAAATAATAATAATAAAAATATAAAATAAAATAATAAAAAAATATAATAAAAAAATAATTAAAAATAATAATAAAATAAATAATAATAATATAATAATAATAATAAAATAAAATAATAATAAAATAAAATAATATAAAATAATAATAATCAAAAAATAGTTTTTTAATAGAATAATAAAAATAATAATAATATAATAATAATAATAATATAATAATAATAATAAACAAATTTAAAAACAATAACAATAAAATAAATTTAAAAAAATAATAATAATAATAATAAAAAAAATAATATTAAGAAAATAATAATATAAAAAAATAATGAAATAAAAATAAATTAAATAATAAAAAATAATAATAAAATAAAAATAATAAAAAATAAAATAATTAAAAATAAAATAAAATAAAAAATAATAATAATAATAATAAAATAAATAAAATAATATTTTAAAAAAATAAATAATAAAAATAAATAAAAATAATAATAAAATAAATAATAATAATAATAAAAAATAAAAAAAAACAATGATAAAAACCCAAAGAAATTATTTTGTAAAAAATAAAGGGGAGGGGTTTTTTTAATTGATTGTAAATTATGAGAAAGAATTGTGGTGGGGGGGGGGGAAAAGATTTAAAAAAGAAAGAAGGGGGGATAGAAAAAGTAGATAGATTTTGATAAAAGGGGAAAGAGGGGAGAGGAGAAAAAGAAGAGAGAAAAGGAAAAGTAAAAGAGGGGTGAGGGGGTAAAAAAAAAGGGGGAAAAAAAAGATAGAAAGAAAACAGGAGAAAAGAGAGGTGTTGGTGTGTGGTGTGGGGGGGGGTGTGAAGAGATATAAAAGAAAGGGGAAAAAAAAGAAAAGAGAGAAAAAAAAAGAAGAGAAAAGAAAGAAAGAGAAGAGTGTGGGGGGTTTGAGGGAAAATATGGGAAGGAGAAAAGAGAAAAGAAAAAAAGAAAAAGAAAGAAAAAAAGGGGGGGGGAAAAAGAAAAGGGGAGAGGGGGGGGGGGGGGGGGGGGGGGGGGGGGGGGGGGGGGGGGGGGGGGGGACATTCCGTCCTAAGGCAATCAAAGGCATAACTTCAAAATATTTCCTATAGATAGTATGCTTTGGGTAAAAAATTCAAAAAACGATTTTAACTTTTAAAATTTAAGTCTGATTAATACAGTTAACAGAGAATTTTCCAAACGCGTAGCAAAGAAAAATAAATTAAAAAAAAAAAATAAAATATATCATCTACTTAAAAACTTTATTAATTTAAATTATTTTTTTTAATTTTAATTTAAACTTAATTTTTTTTTTTTTTTTTTTTTTTTATTATTTTTTTTTATAATATCATCTTAATATACAAACAATTAATATATATATATTTCTTCTTTTTTTTTTTTTTTTTTAAATTTTTTTTTTATAATTTTTTTTTTTTTTTATTTTTTTTATTTTTTTTTTATTATTTTTTAATTTTTTTTTTTTATTTTTTTTTTTAAATTTTTTATTAAAAATTTTTTTTAAAACTAACATTATTTAAATTAAATTTAAAATTTTTTTAAATTATCATTTTTTTTTTTTTTATTTTATTATATTTTTTTTTTATTAATTATTTTTTATTATTTAAATTTTTTATTTATTAATTTTATTTTTATTATTTTTTTATTTAAATTAAAATTTTTTTTTAAATTATTATTATTTTTATTTTATTTTTTTTTTTTTTATTTTTTTTTATTATTATTTTAAATTTTATTATTTTATTAAATTAATTTTATTAATTTTTTATTTTTATTTTTAATTTTTTTTTTATTTTTTATATTTCATTTAAATTTTATTTATTATTATTTTTTATTTTATTATTATTTTTAATTTTTTTTATTATTTTTATTATTTTATTTTTTTATTTTTAAATTTTTTTAATTTATTTTCTTTTTTTCTCATTCATCTTAATTATCACTTTTCTATTATCGTTCATCAATTTTTATTATTATCAATCGCATCATTATCTATGAAAAACATTCAACTTTATATCATTGTCATCTTTTGAATTTTTATACAAGGGGAAATTATGATACGAGTGTTTTGTGTTTTTGTGTATCTATGTTTTTTGGGATATGAGAAGACGGGGAATAGAAATAGGAAAAAGTAGATAGAATAAA
>NC_088372.1:3183007-3187982 GCF_034508935.2 Berghia stephanieae | reverse complement strand
TTACTATTATATTACTATTACTATTACTATTACTATTACTATTACTATTATTATCATTATTATTATCATTATTATTATCATTATTTTTATCATTTTTTATAATTATTATTATCAATTATTATTATCATTATTATTATCATTATTACATTATTATCATTATTATCATTATTATCTTATATCATTATTATCATTATTATCATCATTATCATCATTATCATCATTATATCATTATCATTATTATCATCATTATTATTATTATTATTATTATTATTATTATTATTATTATTATTAATATTAATTATTTAATATTATTATTATTATTATATTATTATTTTATTATTATTATTATTATTTATTATTATTATTTTATTATTAATATTTTTACTATTACTATACTATTACTATTACTATTACTATTACTATTACATTATTTTTATTATTATTTTATTATTATATTAAATTATTATTTTACTATTACTATATATATTATATTCTATTACTATTATTATCATTATCATTATCATTATCATTATCTTTATCATATCATTATCATTATCATTATCATTATCATTATCTTTTATCATTACTATTACTATTACTATTACTATTACTATTACTTTACTATTACTATTACATTTACTATTACTATTACTATTACTATTATTATTATATATTATATTATTATTATTATTATTATTATTATTATTATTATTATTTTTATTATCATTATTATTATTATTACATTATTATTTATTATCAATTATTATTATTATTATTATTATTTTATTATTATTTATTATTATTATTATTATTATTATTATTATTATTATTATATTATTATTATTATTATCAATTTATTTTTTAATTATTATATTTTTTTATTATTATTATTTTTATTATTATTATTTATTATTATTAAATTATTATTATTATTTTTATACTCAATTTCTATATATTATTGTCTTTTTACTTCTTTATCCTTTTTAAATATTTCTGTGTATCAATTTATCAAATGTGGATATATATTTATTAACGGATCAACTCCCTAGTGGGCAGGGGTTACTTACTGTGTCTTCTATCCCCTTATATCTGTTTCCAAATCTTTCTGTCTTTGTCTTAGAATGAGATTACTTGGTTTTGTCCTGGTCCTGGCCAGATGCCCTGACTGAGAGGGAAACAGTCAAATGTATAGTTAGTTTTGGGAGATGATATTTTTTTCATTTGTAAATCATCTCTCTGTTATGCACTGTATTATGCTTTCTTTATATTATATATGATTTTAAAACATTTGAGTGTATCCCTCTTAGCGGGGACCTGTGCTTGTGTCTGGATGAGACTTTTAGTGATCTCAAACTAAGTACTTTGATAGAGTGCTTTTGGAATCTACACCTGTTTCTTATTTGAAACCAATTCCCCTTTGTCGTCCCTTTTCTTGGATGCTTTATTGTAATTCTAGAACGTTTTACTATCCCATTTTCTTCCTTTTTACTGGCGCTGATATGACCTTTAATGTGTTACAAGCGCCGTAAAACCCCTAGAAACAAACAAAACAAATGCAGTTTAGTGAATTACTCATAAACGCGGATGGCAAAAAGCAATAACAAAGAACAGACCCGAGTGACGTCATCTTTATTCTATTTATAGGTACCTGGCTAATCACGGCCATCGATCCAACGATCTCCAGAGCCGGTTTCCAAGCCTTACAACAACCCCAGTCATCTCCCCTTGACCAAGAGCAACGGAAGATGGTCACGCGCAATCCCGGAAGTGTTCCGGTTATCGTTTCCGGTCTCAAGATGGCCATTCAAGATGTCGCCACCAATTTCAGAACAGACGATGGAACTGCCCGGTTTTTCTAGACGGCAGAGGGAGCTCCATCTCGGCAAAATTGTTCAAAAAGGTTTGTAATACTCTTCAATAGTCGTAACGTCACTTCCTTCCTAATGACGCATGATAACTTAGTAACACTGCTCTAAACTATCGGAACAATGGCGGACGCCCGTATGAAATATTTCCCGGTGAGCATAAAAGCGTATCCAGAGGGGAAAATAAACAAATTTGATCATGTTTTGACTTTTACACATTCTGATCACAAAGCATATGAAAAGTTCTAGCCAGTATGATGAATAAAAAGTAATGATTTTCTTTGTTTAGAACCAAGATGGCCGCCGTTTGCCGGGCGGCGTGACATCAGACTACTGAATCCAATTTCACTAAAGAATGAACAGCTTCAAAACTCTTGATAATTTGGGATTTGATTGGTATCAGTCTCATATGATGTTGTGGGGCTATGTGGTCTAGTGGTATGTCACTCGCTTTCGGATCGGCAGTCCCGGGTTCGAACCTCACTCGACGCATAGGCGAGTTCTTGGAAAAGGCTCTTTCCTCACATTTTTCTCACCGTACTCAGGTGTTAAAATGAGTACATGGCCGTTAACAGCGTTGTCTCTGTTCGAAAAAAAAATGTAATATCGCCTATCAGGCGTCATGTCTGTCCTAGATGTAAAGTGTTGCTGTTGGCGGGGACCCATTGCAAAGCGCTTTGAGCACGTTTAGTGGATATTGCGCTATATAAAAGCTCAATTATATAATTATATTATAAGTTTGGTTCTTGTTTGAATTTTGGCCCTGCTCACCAAGCAGCAATTGTGTTAGTTCCGTTACATCTGACAATAAATAGTATTTTGCAATAAACAAAGAGTTCTTTCTAAAGGGTGGCTAGCAATTTGTACTGTCCGTGTAACGATAGGTGATCTGGATAGATTCTTGGTTCTATGAGCTTTATAGATCTAAAGAGCTAAATTTAGCTCTTTCCTACTTTTCATGTACAGCAACTTGTATTTATTCGCAGGTCTGATAGTCCAAATTCTTATAGGCTCATTGTTGTATTGGAATACAAAATAAATTTTAATGTGAAATTGAATGTAAGCTTCAATTTATTACAAAACAGATCAAATGAACGTTTCGGGTTTCCCCTTTTATCAACAAAACAGGATGAATGAAACACCACAGGTGAATGAGACGATTGTGGTAGTGGCGTAGTTAGATGACTAATGTTCTTCGAGCTTCGAGCAGCAACATTTATATTGGAAATACAGTACCTACTCCCAACCCAATGAAAAAAAATATTTTCTTTTACAACATGTTGAAAACAATCCATAATGGGATGATCTATAGATAGTATGCGCTTGGCTAAGAAGCTCATAACATTGCCATCCGGAAGTATAACGGACCGACACAAAAAACTGCGTGTATCCATGAACGTTTATACAGGTTAATACAGTTCAGTGAGCATTACTCATAAATGCAGATGGCAAAAAACAATAACAAAGACCTGAGTGACGTCATCTTCGAACTATCTATATTCCCTTTCTATGTGCTCGAGGTCATTGGTCACATTGCAAAGTGTGCTCAAAATGGCCCACATAGTGAAATGTGTTCACTGTTTTGAAAATTTCCGACGTCACGATTGGTCATTTGTTCTGCTTGACACATGTGTATGTTTACAACTTTCATAAACAAAGCAGCGTGTTTAACATTTATTGAGAAATGTCCATCGTTGGACAGCAACAAATCATGTGATCGATGACTAGGTTAGACGAAAACATGAATATAGATAGTATGTACTTGACTAAGAAACTCACAACATTGCCATCCGGAAGTATAAGAGATCAACACACAAAATTCTGTGTAACCATGAACTTTTATATTTATAGTCTGGATAAACGGTTTAGTGAGAATTACTCATAAACGTGGATGGCAAAAAAAACAATAACAAAGACCAGAGTGTGTCAACTTCATTCTATCTATAGATCTCTCCCATTGCACCGGGTTAGTCAGACCTGAAAATAATATGCACGTCGATGAATAAATACAGTGGATGTAACCTCGTTTAAACCCATTCAACCCTAACACCGACTATATCCGTTGTATTACCCGGGGTTACTTTACCCCATGACTATTTATTACATTTTTCTGAGACAAATTATAGGCGTAGTATCAAAGGCTAATGTTTTTCATTTTTACATGTCAATGTAATTTGAATAAAAACATCTGTTCACATGCTCATTTTTAATATACATTTTCCCAATTTTGAAAAGTGGCAAAAATCTCTAGGATTGAGTGAGTTAATATCTTTCTTGGGGACTCCTAGGTTAAAAGATGCCCATAAATGCGCCCGGTTATCAGACCTAAAAATAACATGCACGTCGATGAATGAATACAGTGAATGTAACCTCGTTTGATGTCTTTCTCGGGGGTTTCCAAGATTAACAAGTCATGTCTGTCCCGTCGTATTTCATGTGTAAAACGTGTATTTTATGACACACCAGAGGTGTGTTGTTTTGAGGTACACATACGTTAGGTACAATCAGAGGTGTTGGTGTCTGGGGTCATAGGTAGTAGGTACACCCACCATCAAAGTTACCACAGAATTGAACCCCGTGTGAGAAGTTCGAGGTGTTTATAGATAGTTCGAAGATGACGTCACTCAGGTCTTTGTGATTGTTTTTTTTTTTTTGCCATCCGCGTTTAATGAGTAATGCTCACTGAACTGTATTAACTCGACTATAAACGTTCATGGTTACACACAGTTTTTTGTTGTTGGTCCGTTATACTTCCGGATGGCAATGTTATGAGCTTATTAGCCAAGCGCATACTATCTATTTTTGTAGCTGTATTCGAGTGAAAAGAGAAAAGCACGTATTTAAACCCCGTGTGAGAAATAGGGGGGTGTTTATTGTTACAATATGGCTGTGCACTGATTTAAAAAAAAACAACAACATGTATTTGAATTTCGGCCAGTAAAATCGTCTTCCGTCATATCATATATCAATCAATAAAATAGCCCTGTTCTTGTCAAAAACTCTCAAACCTAGGACTTCTCTAGTCAAAAACCTCAAACTAGGACTTATCTATCAAAACTCTCAAACCTAGGCTTTCATCTAGTCAAAAACTCTCAACCTAGGACTTCATT
>NC_088372.1:3175507-3178007 GCF_034508935.2 Berghia stephanieae | reverse complement strand
AAATCTGTAGGCAGGTGCGGGCAAATAAGTTAATCTGGCGACACATCTTCACCGTACAACTGGCTTGAAAACTTACTGGCGCTGATATAGATAGAACGAAGCCTTTGTTATTGTATTTTGCCATCCGTGTTTGTGAGTGATTATCACTAAACTGTATTTACCAGACTATAGATAATATGCGCTTGGCTAAGAAGCTCACAACATTGCCATCCGGAAGTATAACGGACCAACACATAAAACTGTGTGTATCCATGAACGTTTATAGTCAGGTTAATACAGTTCAGCGAGCATTACTCATAAACGCGGATGGCAAAAAACAATAACAAAGACCTGAGTGACGTCATCTTCGAACTATCTATAAACGTTACACAAAGTTTTGTGTTTTTGTTCGTTATACTTCCGGATGGCAATGTTATGAGTTTCTTAGCCAAGCGCATACTATCTATAACCTAAGTGTGTTGCAAGCGCCGTAAAACCCTTAAAAACAAAACAAAAACAAAAACACTTAAAAACTTTAAAAAACAAAAACAAAACATGGATTTTGACTTGGATGAACTCCAAGATGAAATGTGCGGCCATGTGGTCTAGTAGTTTGTATGACACTCGCTTTCGGATCGTAAGGTCCTGGGTTCGAGCCTCGCTCGCTCGGCGCATAGTTGATGAGTCTTTGGAGAAGGCTCTTTACCCACATTCTTCTCTCACCGTCATCATCCAGCTTATGTTCTTGAGCACGTTGCCGGTCAGTTGTCTCCACGAATCACGATCCTCTGCTGTGCGCATGAAATTTGGGTTGCTTTTTAAATCACATTTGGCCATTCTCAGGTAATTTAGATATGTCATTCTTTGTCTTCCTCTAGCTCTCTTTCCTTTCACCATACTCAGGTGTAAAATGAGTACGACCTGGCCGTTAACAGCGTTGTCTCTGTCCGAAAAAAATTTGTTATAATATCGCCTAACAGGCGTCATGTACCGTCCTACATGGCAAAAGGTTGCTGTTGGCCAGGGACCCCTTGTAAAGCGCTTTGAGTACGTTTAGTGGATATTGCACTATATAAAAGCTCATTAAAAAAATATTCAACCATGACCTTATTTATAAATAATCAAAGGACCGATCATTACGCCTAAGCGAATTGTATAGATAGTATGCGCTTGGCTAAGAAGCTCATAACATTGCCATCCGGAAGTATAACGGACCAACACACAAAACTGTGTGTATCCGTGATCGTTTATAGTCAGGTTAATACAGTTCAGTGAGCATTACTCATAAACGCGGATGGCAAAAAAAAAACCAATAACAAAGACCTGCGTGACGTCATTTGTGTTCTATCTATCTATCTTTCTATCTAAAGAGGAGAGAGGAGAGAGAGAGAGAGAGAGAGAGAGAGAGAGAGAGATAGATAGATAGATAGATAGATAGATAGATAGATAGATAGATAGATAGATAGATAGAATTTGGAGGTGTGCATCCGGGAGTGGGACAGTGTCTCAGTCCGGATACCGATTTTGGACCACTCTTAGCTTTCATCTCTCCATCGGCCGTTCCGACAGGATTGCATCTAGGTTGGTTGCGCCCTTTGGGTCATTGAGGTACTTAGGCTTCCACACGACGTCAACGTGGTGATCCAGCGTAAAAGATAGATAGATAGAGAGAGAGAGAGAGAGAGAGAGAGAGAGAGTCAGAGAGAGAGAGAGAGAGTCAGAGAGAGAGAGAGAGATAGAGAGAGAGAATCTGTCCCCATTGTGTGTGTGTGATGAGATGAGAGTTTGGTTAAATGATCGAATGTGTTTATGAATTCCTTTGATTGATAGAGCCTGAGAGAGGATGGGGAGGGGGGGGGGAGGTTGGAAGAGAGAGAGAGAGAGAGAGAGAGAGAGAGAGAGAGGGGGGAGATAGATATATCGATGAGAGGGAGATAGATAGAGAGAGAGAGATAGAGAGAGAGTGAGAGAGAGAGAGAGAGAGAGAGAGAATCTGTCCCCATTGTGTGTTTGTGATGAGGCAGAGAGTTTCTAAGCTAACCCGTTGTGTCAATAATGCTTTATATGGTAAAATTGAGCAGAAATATGAGATTTGAGAGAGAGAGAGAGAGAGAGAGAGAGAGAGATAGGTTATGTGGTCTAGTGGTATGACACTCGCTTTCGGATCGGAAGGTCCTGGGTTCGAGCCTCGCTCGACGCATAGTTGAGTCCTTGGAAAAGACTCTTTACTCACATTCTCTCACCGTACTCAGGTGTAAAATAAGTACCTGGCCGTTAACAGCGTTGACTTTGTCTGAAAAATTGTAATATCGCTTAACAGGCGTCATGTCTCGTCCTACATGTTAAATGTTGCTGTTGACCAGGGACCCCTTGTAAAGCGCTTTGAGCACGTTAAGTGGATATTGCGCTATATAAAAGCTCAATATATATAGAGAGAGATATATAGAAAGATAGATGGATAGATAGATAGATAGAGAGAGAGAGAGAGAAAGAGAGAGAGAGAGAGAGAGAGAGAGAGCGT